>NC_056750.1:395695747-395708247 GCF_019279795.1 Protopterus annectens
GTTGTGAGCCCTATCAGTAAGCAGCAGAAAGCAGTCGGCATAGGCTGTTGGAGTACTACAGTCAATCAGTGATTCTATTCTGACAGTATTGTGGGAATTATATAATGCAGTTTTATCTCTTTTAGAAATGGAACATTGACTATATTGACATAACAAAATATGCTGCATAGAATAAAACATATATTACCGCAGCAGGGCTAGCCACCCGGTGGTGTAAACCTTGGCTGTAGATGATTGTCACTGTTGAAGTGATACCCCGACACCATGAGCAAAAACTGGAAAAAGGGGATTGTCGATGGATGAATGGATATTTTTATAAAATGCCAAAAGATTAAAGCATGAGTGTTGGTAGAAAATCAGACATTGTTTTGGTTCAGAAGAGCTCAATGAAGCTTATAAACATTAAGAAATTAATGTGAGACTATATCTTACTAACTCATCCAGAAGGTGAAGAAGAGTGGATGCCACGGATTTGTTCACAACAGTGTGCATTCTGGCTTCATCCACATAGTACTAGCTAAGCAGTGTGATAATGCTACAATCTTTAACTTTAGTTTCATCTTTTTCAAAGGACTAAGCTGATAGGTAGCATATAAGGTATATGAATCGTGTTATGCTAAAGATTATTATTTACATAAACCATCACTTCAAAAATGAAACCGTTCCATTTATAAAACAATATTTTAGACAATCATTCATTTTAATACATGCTTAGCTCTCCTATGTATTATTTGTTTAATTTCAGTAGTATAGCTTAATAAACCTTTCATCTAAGAGATAAATTCTGTGCAAGAGCAACTAATTTAAATGCAAATACCTGAATCACAAGTGATAGAATGAGCTACAAAGACAAATGATTCCATGAAATTCGGGCAAATCAAATACATTAGATATTGTAACAGTATAAAACAGCAGAAGCTGAAAATAAATCTACAGAACACTTGTAAAATGTAGAAGGCACACACATGAAAGACTGGATAGTGGTAATGTCATCCTGTCTTTCTATTTGTATTACTATAATTAGTAAAATGATATTAATATATATTCAAACATATTAACATGAAAGCATGACCTTAGAAAACAGCGTCTTAAGATATGCACCATCTGTGCATAGCATAGTACAACACAGTGTAATACAGACTCATAAACTGTTGCTGTTTGCACTATGAATAACAATGATTTTCACATCAGCAGTGAAGCAACTAAATATACTCCAAGGTAGCATGCTTATCAAATTAATCTTCTTCATCCAAGTTAGCAGTCAGTCAAATTATTCTTCAATCAACTGTGGCCCATGAAGTGAGATGAATGAATATTCTTTCAACAATTACCCCTGCTAGCAATTAAGACACCTCCAGCTTTGCTATCATGAGTTAAAAAAATAAAATAAAATAAACAAAAAGTTGCCTTATTGTTTCTGCATAAATTCACGGCATGCAAGTAATTAATTTTATATGTAACAATTTATTTTGTGCACCACTTCTTATGAAGCAAAACATTTACTTTTTACAGGGTGACATGTATATTGCCATGCTCTGTTCCATAACTGTTTCTGTATTTAGATTCTGCAGACATGGTAGCATATGCATATTAAAACAGAGTAAGCGACTTGTAGTTCCCTCCCATTATTTTGGATGCAAATAGAATTACCTCAGTTGAGATTTCCATGAACATTAGAATTCTGAGAGGTGATACTAGTGCTTCTTACAATTTATGAAAAAACAATTAACCAAGACAAATGTATTTAGGACAGTTTTGCTGGTCACTAAGGTAAAGGGCACCTTTCACCAAGGTATCTATCATAAATCTTCTTCTTTCGGCTTTTCCTGGTTAGGGGTCGCCACAGCGGAACTCCGGTCCGCTAATGATTGGCAGCAGATTTTTACGGTGCCAAGGTGCCAGCCCGACACCCATCTTTCAATGAAGGCACGCCCTATGCATGTCTTTCGAATGCCACTTGACCATGGGGAGGACATGCAGACTCCACACAGAAGGCGCACCAGCTGAGAATCGAACGGGAGAACCTCTTGCTGTGAGGCAACAACAAGGTATCAAATATATGCAAATATTAATGGATTGTTTAACAAAAATGCCAGTCTGAAATGGCATTTATACAGTTAAAAAGTATGTTTTCAGTCTGTGACAGAGTCCCAAACAAGTTTAATTTTTATATGACTATCAATGAGGAAAAAAAAGAGACACACCACATATAACATACCACTCAACTAATCACACTATAAAAAACTTGGTGTAGTTATCAAAGTTGCATTTGTAATGATAGTTTTATTAAATGGATTATATAGTGGATTGAGGCCCAGGTAAAACTTTTAGCTAGATGACTAGATTGTTGAGGCCCTTGGATTTTACCAGAGGTACCAGACAGTGCTACCCAATGTCGTCCCTACTGTTTACAATATATCTGTAGCCCTTGGTTAAAAAAAAATCAGAGTATCTACAAAACAGGGCTGGAAATGGGGAATGAGCAATTAAAGCTTTCCTTGTTCTCAGATGATATACTGCTTACTTTACCTAACATAGGTTCATGGGTAGGTACTAGGCTATTGGCCCAAAGGCCTACGTAAGCTTAGCCAACAAGGTTCCCTGGCTTACGCCACCCAAGAAAGTTATTTTCCTGTGCCACTGTCAAGCAGAGACACAGAAATGATCCCCGGGGTGTATTTCCTACTTCTCATTCACTCATCAAGATTTTTCTTGAAGAGTGCTAATAAAGAACTTTGCTTGACATAGATGGGTAGCTTGTTCCAGAGTATGGGAAGTCTCTGGGACAGGAACCTATCCATCCAGCATGTCCTGTTTATTGTGGTGACAAGGTTTAGGTCCCTAGAGCATGTAGCTTGGAGGGATTGGGATTTCTTTAGGTGTAGCATGTCCAACAGGTCTGGGTTTGACATAGTTGTATATGTTAGGCAGAGATCACCTCGGAGTAGGCGATATGCTACGGAGAAAAGCTGGAGTTTTTTGAGGCGGTCAGTGTAGGGCATTTGTTTGAGGCCAGTAATCCTCTTTGTGAGGTACTTCTGTGGCCTTTCCAGCTGCTGCAGATGTCTTGTGAGGTACATTCCAAAATGGTCATTGTACTCTATAAGGGGTCTAATGAGTGTCCAGTAGAGGGGAACAATGACCTCTTATTTCCTGGATGAGAACACTTTTATGATGAGGTGTGCCTTAATTTAGTATTTAACATGTGTATAAATTAGAGAAGGACTGACCTGTGTTACTAAATATCTTAACTATATTCAGCAATATCTTGGGTTATAAGATACATATATATAAAAAAAACTAATACTTTAAATGTAAATTACAGACCTTCCATAGAGCTACAGCTCATGTTTGCAGTTTTTGGGGGACAAAAGAAGCTTCGATACTTAGGGATATGACGTGCACCTGCAAGTGCATTAGATGAAAGAATTAATACTCAAGGATCTGATGAAAACATGGGATTAATACTTGTGAAAGGGCAGCATGTAATACTTTATTTAGATCAGAAAGTATCAGCTATTCAGACATTTATTCTCCCATGGATGATATATGCTGTATAGGGATATGGTTCTGCCACACCCAGACAATTTATACACATGCTAAATACTAAATTAAGGAAATTTATATGGGAACAGCAGAGACTCCAAGTAGCTTAAGAAAAAAAACTAGCATTATCTGTTTCAGAAGGTTGGCTGGGATTTCTGGATATTTTCAGTTACTGGTCAGTGGTGAGACTTGCTGAATTTTTAAGATTGTACATACCCAGTGAGGGTATGGTATGGAGGGATATGCTGTGCAGTTAATTAAGCAGAAAGGGTTTTAGTGACTGGTGGATGCTTTTGCAGGCAATCGGCAGGGAGTGCAGTCAGAAGGTTATATAGACAACCTGTTTAAAGGTGTAAGGGACATTATAGAGAAGACAGAACCCATATTCAATTTCCAGCCAATATGTAGTGCCAATAGGCAGAACTAAACAAGATATTCAAAACCAGATTATATTCTGGCATTGACAAAGAGGCTGTAGAACATTAAGGTATTGGTATCAGATGGTAGAGGAGAAACAGTAGATTGACTAAGCGCTGAGTAATACTATAGCTTAAAACCAGATATAAAGCATGCCTTCTCTATGTTGCAGATATGAGTAAAATACATGAATTGGGTAAAAGTAAAGGAAATAAGTACCAGGGGTTGTAGAAAGCTCATCCTTTTGGGAAGGGGAGAATTATGACTTAAGATGGGTACTATGTTTGCATGTTCTAAAGCCCTGTACTCCATATGACAGACTGTATCTGATGAGATCTGCAGGTGGTAGGAGAAAACACTAATATTTAATAATTCTACAGGAGAGGTGGGAAGCAACACTGAAATATCTGTGTAGCCCTTCTAAGCTAAGAAAATTCAGAATCTTCACATGGAAGTGTTAGCATGAATATTATTACACACAAGATAGGTTAAGTAAGTTGTTTAGCACAATATCTAGAGTGCTGGAGATGAAATATGGGCCAGAAATGGGACTGGACTCATATTTTTGGGACTGCTCTGCATTAGGCATGGTTAAAACTGATATATATATATATATATATATATATATATATATATATATATATATATATACATATATATATATATATATATATATATAGATATATATATATATACCAATTTCAGGTAAAACTGATAAGTTACTGCTCCTTACAAGAGAACATTTTTTTTCTTTGACCAAAACATAAACAATACTTAACAAAACAATTGAGAGGTGCCCTAGTACTAGATGATACTGCTGCAAAGAAAAGTGTAACCAGGAATGGAAATGTTATACAGGGCATTACAGAGATTTTGCAAGCATGGATGTCACTTGAGGAAAAAACGTGGCACCCCCAAAAGTAAAAACACTTTTATAATGAAATGGTTCCTTTTAATTAGATTTCTTGAAGATGAAGGGTTACAGTAAGATGCAGGTACAACAAACATACTTGATAGAAAATGAGTATGATTTTTGATCCACCTCCGAGCAATACAATTCATTTTTGTTCTTTTTGTTTTATCAGTTTATAGTTATTTACTATTTTATATGCATTTTTAAAGTACTCTATTTATTATAAATAGTTAATGCAATTTCCTACACTACGTTTTTAACTTCTTTGTTAGACACTCTTTATTGCTATTTAATTTATCAGTAAACAGTTTACACACGGGAAAAAAAAACAAAGTTGCATTTGTAATACCAGTGCCTTACTCATGCACTAGTGTATGCACCACATGGACTGAAGAAACCATCATCTGTGAAGTCTTTTACAAAGTTTGCCGTATGACACTCTAGTTTAGATAATGCTCAAGTTGTATTACTCAGCGTAAACACTTCACTATGTACTACACACCCTGTTAAGTGGCACAACACAGCCATTGAAGATGCATGATATATCCAGGGAGCCACAGGATTTCATATCACATAGATAATGCAGGAATCCTTATAAATGGCTTGATTGACAATATAAGGAGGAGATAAATGCCATACAATACTGTGCAAACTACATTGCAAAAGCTGGGAATAGCATGTAGTTAAATGGAACATAACTGTGGTGGTCTAATGCCTCCTCCCCGATTAAAGTCACATAAAGGGCCATGGCAGGTGAGCAGTTCTACCTGTCCACTCAGTTTTTAATATGAAGAATACCATAATAATACATATTTTGGTAGTCTACTTTATTTTCTTTCCTCTTCCTGGTCCTTTGGTTTACTAGAAAAAAAATATAATTTCCATTCTTTATGGTTTGTTGTCCCTATTTTCAACTCCTTTGTTTGCAATTAGAACAAACACTTCTTTCATGGAAGGTGTTGGAATTTTCCTTAGATATTCACATGCAAGTTAGTGACCCAGCTTATACTTATTGTTCTTAGATGTAATAATTAAGAAAAAAATAACATAGTCTGTAATGGAGAGTTTAACTTTGTCTTTATCAGTGTGCATTTAAAAGAATCATTTCATTCAGGTCTTATTCTACTCTCCTCTTCTGCCTACTGACCTCTTCTAAAAAAATGACTTCCTTTCTCAGCTTCCTTTCCCCTTCTTTCTCCTGTACCTCCTCTTTGTTCAGCTATATTATATGTGTGTATATCTGTGTGTGTGTATATATATATATATATATATATATATACATATATATATATATATATATATATATATATATATAAATTATATTTATTATATTATATATTATAATTATATATGTATTTATATATATATATTTATATATTTTATATATATTTTTTATATATATAAAAATAAAATAAAAAATATATATATAGTTGGTATGGTAGATATTGCATATATAACTTCATGAGAGACTGGTATTTTGATAATTTTAACCTTGTTAGCTTATTTACAAAATCCTGTTTGCAACAGGAAAGTTGTGCACAATATATTATTATTGTACACTCCTTGGCTAAACTTGAAAATGGTCCAGTTGTATCAGTGCTATAGTCTGACTAACTAAGTAACTAAAATAAATGGCACAGTGGAACTCTGCTTAATCTGCATAAGCACGGGGACAATATAATGCACATACATGAAATCCAAAGGAATTAAGCATTGTACTATATAAATATATCATACTCTAGTGTATATTAGTTTTTGTCCCAACATTGAATCTTTTTCTATTGTTTGTCTATATTTAATAATGATCACTGTATCAGTATTATCACAGAATATACCACCACTATCATCAGAAAGTGTCACCACTCAAATAGCATAATCAGTTTTAAATATTTACAGTTATAGCTGTAAAAGTCACAGCATTCTCATTTACAGCAGCAGTGCTTACCATATTCGTAGTCAGAAGATGTTAGGGGGTGTATTTCAAAATTATTTACATTTGGGATAACATTCTGCTCCAACCACTTACACCTTTCTCGATTCCAAGAGAAGTGCTTCTGGCAAATATTTAGCTAGCTCTTCTAGTCTCAGATGTCATTGTCTGATCTAGTGCCCCCTCTCCAAATTTAAGTTGAAGAGCAAATAAATAAGTAAGCAAGTAAGTAAAAAAAGGCTTCTCCCTTCTACTTGAGAAAAAAAGCTTTTTCTCCTTTATAAATTGTTACATTTGTACACATGGAATGCTTAAAGCACTTCATTTCAGACTGCAAATGCAATACCAGCATTAGTGCATTGACTGGTGTTCAGTGCATCAGTGTACCGATCGGTCTTCAGTGCATCAATGTACTGATTGGTCTTCAGTGCAATGTACTGATCGGTCTTCAGTGCATCAATGTACCGATCGGTCTTTAGTGCATCAGTGTACTGACTGGTGTTCAGTGCATCAGTGTACTGATCGGTCTTTAGTGCATCAGTGTACTGACTGGTGTTCAGTGCATTAATGTACTGATCGGACTTCAGTGCATCAATGTACTGATCGGTCTTCAGTGCATCAGTGCATCAATGTACCGATCGGTCTTCAGTGCATCAGTGTACTGACTGGTGTTCAGTGCATCAATGTACTGATCGGTCTGCAGTGCATCAGTGTACTGACTGGTGTTCAGTGCATCAATGTACTGATCGGTCTTCAGTGCATCAGTGTACTGATCGGACTTCAGTGTATCAATGTACTGACTGATGCTCAGGTCATCAGTGTACTCATCGGTCTTCAGTGCACTGGTGCACTATGATTGATCGACACCTGAAAATCATGCCCGTAACACTTTGTGGCCAGGTTGACTGTCCCCTTCACCCCACCTTAGCTACACCTCTGACTCCTGACTTCTGGTTCCCTGAAGTCACACAGGCTAATGAAGAATTCAGGAACTCCACTCCTGATTCTAAAATAGGAATCAGACTCATTGCATGAGGGACTGAGATATTTTCTGTTGGTGTTGAATTCTAATAGAAACCTTCTACAAAGCAGTGTGGCCCTTTGAATGTATTACGTCAAATCACTGTGGCAAACAGCTCCACCTTTATTTAGGAACTGGCACTGCAGACAGTAGGCGGCGAACAGCTTAAAAGCTTGTTCCCACAAATAGGTGAAATTGCACTGCAGGAAGCAGTAAGGGGGTGGCCAGGAAATGAGCCACTTGCATGGGGTGTTTAGTAATCTGTTGCCTGTTGTAGACTGAAGGATGCCAATAATGGACATATATTGTAGGATTTGAACTACACTAATACAGCCTCACTGCATACAGTTTCTGTCTTATCACATGTGGAACTTTATGCATGAAAGAATTTCACCCTGTCTTAAATTCTCATGTCCAACATGCAGGTGATACTATAGGAACATCCACTTTGGGCACAATTGGGAACTACTTTTTGGACTCAGCTAGTGTTAGTTTATGTAACAGGTAATCAGATTAATTTAAATAAAACATTGTGGCATTTCATTACTTGTTACTTGTATAGCATGTACTCCATTTGCATCACTGGAATAGCATTACCTAGCTAATGCAGTACTTTAACTCTGGAATGAAGACACACTAGAGATGGGCACACCACAAATCTTGTTTTTTGGGTAGCTTCATGGGATAGCAGAGGCCCTCTACTATGCTACTCCATGCATAATGGAATCCCAGGGCGTGACTAAGTGATATTTAGAACACAATTCCTATAAAATACTAACACAGGAGGCATAGTGAAATAAATCCCTGACTACAGTCAAGACAATCTGAGTGTGACTAACAGCTTGTAAACTTGATAGCCCTGGCAGGGAGGATAGGCAGGCCAATCCTGTGGAGGACAGATGGGTGAAGCCAGGTGCAAACACTGTCAGTATCCCTCAGAGGAAGGATGGAGATGCAGAGGGTTATCCTGGGGCAGGCATTAGGCCAACTAAACCACCATGAGGCAGTAGCCTTCTGAGTGAGTGTGCAGAAGTGGACATTCACAAGTGGGGGGGAGGGCATTGTAGGCCATCCCAGTGATGTAGATCATTTGTCAACCAAACTAGAGGGGCTTGTTCTAATGCTTATGTATTAAAACAAGACCACCCATTTTTATTTTATTTATTTTACATTTGTTAACCGGGATAGTCCAACTGGATATATGTCCATTTTCAGCGGAGGCCCGGGGAGAAAAGCTCCAACAATAACAAACAAGAAAAAGACAATATACAAAAAACAAAACAAATTTTTTTTTTTTTTTTTTTAGCAAGGAGTCAAGAGTTATCATGAGGAGTAGTGACAAAATAATAATAAGATAACATCAAGTGAGTTTGGAAAAAGTAGCAGTTGCTAAGGGTGATCCTTATGGATAGTCCATGGATTAGCCAGGATTAGTAGCAGGTCCATTTTGACCCCAGGTATTGTTTGAGCTTGGCTTTGAAATGATTTATAGAAGAAAGTGAGGTAATCTCAGGGGGTAGATGGTTCCAAGATCTACCTAGAGAGTTAGAAAGGAGAGAGTCACTGGCTAGGTTATTAGTTTTGTAAGTCTGGATGAGGACTCTGTTAGAGGAACGCAGTGGTCGTGAGTTGTGATACAGGGTGACTAGATTTTTGAGTGCAGGGGTGTTTTCAGGGTTGTATATGATTTTGTGGGCCAAAATCAGTTGGTTGTAGAGCAGTAGACTAGGTAGTTCGAGCCAACCGAGCTGGGTTAGGTTGATGCAGTGATGTGTCCTAAAGGGGAGCCCAGTGACAAATCTGGCTATGTGATTATAACAGGTAGTGATCTTATTTAGGATTGTCTTGTTGTTGTTTAGAAGAAGAGGGGATGCGTAGAGAGAAGGTGAGATCGAGCAATGGCTACCTTGGCTGGGGGAGTCAGAAAGTTTTTTATTCTATACAGGGATCCTAGTTTTTTATTGATGGTTTTGATCAATTGGTTAACGTGTAGGTCAAATTTTAAGTTGTTGTCAATAGTGACCCCTAGAAGTTTAGTAGATGGGTCAGGTGAGATGATTGTGCCATCCTTAGATTTAATTGTAATGTTTATGGGGCAGGACATTTGTGTTGGTAGGAATATTAGCATTTTAGTCTTTTTGGGATTTAATATCAAGCGGCAGTTGGAGAGCCAGTTTTCTATTGTGTTAATGGTAGTCTGGGTAACTAGCTGTAACTCTGAAGAGGATGTAGCAGAGCAAATAAGTGTAGAGTCATCTGCGTATTGGATGCAGTTAACTTTAGGTATGACAGTGTGCAAATCGTTGATAAAAATGGAGAATAGTAGTGGGCCTAACATAGAGCCTTGTGGAACACTCAGGGTATTAGGTAACAGAGTGGAAAGTTTATTTTGCCAAATTACAGCCTGTTGTCTACCACTTAGGTAGGAAACAAACCATTGTAGTGCTTTTAGATCTAGACAGAGTGATTGTAGGGTGTGTATTAATAGTTCATGATCCACCATATCAAAAGCTTTGGACAGGTCCAGGAATAGAGCTGAAGAGATATGGTTATTGTTACGATAATAGTTTATGCTATTTGAGAAGACTAAGAGGGCTGTAGTGGTACTATGGTGGGGTCTGAAGCCATGCTGTGTATCTGTCAGGAGATGGTTGTTTATTAGGTGGTACATGAATTGTTTTTGAATACATTTCTCCATTATTTTAGCTAGAGGAGAGAGTATGGCTATGGGCCTGTAGTTAGAGAGCTCAGTAGGACTACCCCCTTTATGGAGAGGAATGATGTAGGATATCTTCCAGATATTAGGAATTTTAGCTTCTTTTAAGGTGCGGTTGATAAGTAATGAGACTGGATAGGCAATGGCATCAGCTGACTTTTGTAGGTATTCAGCTGGAAGTTGGTCAGCTGAGAGGGTGGTAGGTTTAAGTTTTCTAAGTAAGGTGCGGATAAGTGATGTTGCAATTGGTTGGAAGCTAAATAGTGGTAAATTTTTGGGGGTGGAATTATCTGGAATGTGGAGGCTGAGGGGCAACGTACTGGCTAGGGCTTGGATAGTCTGGTAAAAAATGATTAAAACTGTCTGAAATTGCTTCTGGGGGTTTGTCGGTGAGGGCGGCTGGTACAGGGGTAGTAGTTTTGCCAGGGTGTAAAAGATTATTTAGCCCTACCCAGAACTTTTGAGGCTTATGTTGATTGGAAGTTTGTAATTTGCTGTAGTATTGTTTTTTGTCAAGTTGTATTAGTTTTTTAGTACTGTCACTATCTATTTAACTGAATAAACTACTTGAAACTTCTACAAGGTGTCTTTATTCCTCCCACTGGGAGGGTATCAAATAGAGAGTCTCATAGATCTGCTAGTTAAAGTGATTTCATCCAACGCATCTTTTTTTACTCTGTTTCTTGCTAGTCCTGTCACCCCCTGGGTCACAGTTGGGATACCACACCTCACTCAAACCCTCTGCATTACCTCTGTTTTCCAAACTAGGTCTTTCACAAATGGTCTTATTGTTAGGATGCTGGTGAGAATATAATGCATCTTCACAGCTTCCTGAATGACTCTTCCACCTTCAAAAATGTGAGGAATCTACAACTCTATCAAATTAGAAAAGCCTCGTGGCTGGCAGCTATGGGAACAAAAATAACATAAAAATTATCCAACAAAATAATTATATGTCATTGGGTAGATGCTTTTATGTATAGGCAGTCTGATGATGAAGAATAGAGAAACAATTGTTATATTTTTAATAAAGAGAGACAAATAACAGGATAATAGTCAGCTTAAAAGTTACACAATATGTAGACCTGTATAAGCTGATTAGTGTTTCAAGTAGAGAAATATTTAACTTATTTTTGATAATCAGAAGGAGGCACTAAATATAATTTCTCAACATTTTATAATAAATTAATGGCAGTAAATTTAAAACATGATAAGTGGCTGATGTGAGAAAAGAAAAACTGCTTAGCATTCAACATGTCTATAAACTGAGTGCTAATGTTATACATATATGCTGAGCAATTTGAAAAATGGGGAAAAATTGAAAAAAAATGTTTCCATATTTTATACTTCTGGCTTTGCCATGCCGTTAATAACATAATGTTTTCCTTAGCCTTACAGTATATGTTACACATATCTAACATTAGACATAATTATACAATGACCCCCCATTAATATTCCAAAACGTGTACGTTGATTGATCAGCGTGCCCATTGTAAATCAGACTTATACTAAATGTCGCCCGGACTTTTTCCATTAGTATAAGTCTTTTTTTGTGTGTGTGTGTTGGACAGCAACAGAGAACGGAAGAGCTCTGTTGCTGTTATCTCACTATGTTAAACGAGTTTAACATAGAGAGATAGCTTAAAAAAAAGCAACTGTGATCTTCCTTTCTCCGTTGCTTTTTTTAAAGCTGTCTCGCTATGTTAAACTCGTTTAACATAGCGAGACACCTTTTAAAAAGCAACAGAGATCTTCCTTTCTCCGTTGCTTTTTTTAAAGCTGTCTCGCTATGTTAAACTCGTTTAACATAGCGAGACACCTTTTAAAAAGCAACGGAGATCTTCCTTTCTCCATTGCTTCCACACACAGCTCTGACGTACTGCATGCATGTGCAGTATATTACACCTGCAACAGAATACTGGACATTATACAATGCCATTATTTAAGAAAAGTAAGT
>NC_056750.1:395710747-395755747 GCF_019279795.1 Protopterus annectens
GTTGTAGGCAGAGGGGATCATATTTACTTGTGCGATGTAGTTTTCAATGTTATGAAGCACACTTTCAGTATTCTGAGTTTTCAATGTTTTGGGTTTTCAGTGTTTTGAATTTTCGATGTTATGGTCTCAATGTTATAAAATTCAACATTATGAAATGTCAGTGTTATGAAGTAGACCCACATATACATATATATATATATATATATATATATATATATATATATATATGCAAAAAAGTCCCAAACCAGAATGAGCAAAATCCAAAGATATAAATCAGAAAAAATCCCAAGGTATGGAGACAGGCACACTGTTAAAGATTCCACAAGTCTGTTTATTATTCAAATTCCACAAAAATGTACTGTGTAAGCGCTTTCATAAAAAATACTTACTCAGACACATCATAACACTTAATAAAAGATTCAGTTTTTATACCATGCCTAATCAGCACAAACCAGTTTCCCTCCAAAATATTTAAAGTACATACATATTTAAAACCATTGTTCATTCATATAATGAATCAATTTAACATAAGATACAAGTTCAATAACATGCTAAAACATGTAATTATAAAAAGTTTTCATAAAACCTATGGCATGTAAACTCATTTCTTAATATTCTTATTTCTTAAGACAGGTAAGAGGGATAGTGTATCATTCAGCCCATACCCTCTATGGGCTCCGAGCCTAAAAATCCATTTCAGTTCTGTTAGTTCTGTGTCATTTATTAAATCACCAAGTCTTTCATTGGCATATTGTACATAAAGTACTTGGAATAAGAATGTGTGTTCATTCCCCATAGATATAGTGTGTTTAGACAATGCACTATATTCTTCTCCCCATTTTGTGCAATATTAATGGTCTCTAATCCTGGTTTTGAGATGGTGGTTGGTTTTGCCAACATAACATTTATAACACTTAACACAAGGCTAAATAAACTAAGTCTTTACTATTGCAATCGGCTTTAGCTCTAATCTCCCATAAATATCTGGTTTTGGGATGCCTAAAAAACCTAGATGTATCAGTATATTCACAGTTCCAATTCATGGGTGATTACATAGACCTTTAAGACTTTTCCTGTTTTTATATGTGAATTTAGGCTTCAGTTTGCTCATCAACTAGTAAAATGTGCCAATTCTTGTTTATAATGCTTTTCACATTAACCATTTCCTGAGTATATGAAATAACTAGGGGGATTCTTATGTCTGTGGCATCATCTTTATCTATATCAACTATTTTCATTGAGAAATATGGCTTGCCTCTTCCATGCCTCTCAGCCTTAATCTGTTCATATACTGAATTTATTTGGCTTTCATTCTTCAAATCTACTAGATTAACAAATAATTCGTCATCGCTAGTAGTGAGGCGTGACCATCTGAGTGCTTGTCCCTTTATTATATTTGAGAAAATATGGGGTGGGTGTATGCTATCCCTATTTAAATAAGAGGGTTTCTTTCCTATACATCCTGATTTCAGTACCTGCACTGCTTTGTTGCTCTACTACATCTAAGACGTTGATTTCTTAGTAGTAAATTGTAGAAAATTATTAGTGTTGTTTAATTCTGTACATAATTCATCCAGTGGTTCTTCACTACCCTTCCACCCAATAAACAGATCATCCACCATCCATTAGAGTTCAGCTATTTGCCTGTAACACTTGTCATTGAAGAGAAAGATGTTATGCTCTAAAACTATTTAAAAATCTATTTGACTGTTCTGATGCTTTCCATGTCTCTGAACCTCCACATATTTCATGTAAGTCATTAAGAAAATGTTGAGTGTATTAAGAGTTTCTCAACATGAAAAAATTAAACATATCTTTATTAATAATACCCATATGCATACTCTCCTGCAGAGTCATGTTAATACTTTCATACATGTCATAAGCAATGTCCAAAGAGACAATTTGATAAGTATGAACATCTGTTAACATCAACAGCATTTCAGTATTATAGTACTTGCTTTTCACTATCTGATAAATTACTTTCATGTTGTGTGTTACCATTGCTACTCAAAATGTATAAGTCCTTCTCACAACTTTTAATAAACACATCTAAATGTTCCATTAGCTTAGGTGTCATTGTACTAGGTTTCTTAAAAGTTCTAACATTCATAGAAGTGTCATTATCAGTAAATAAAAGTTTCAAGGCTACATTGCATACAAAGAGTCGTAGTCCAATTAGCAAATCACTTATCTCAACTTTGGAAGAGGAATAAAAAAAAACCTTTTGGTCAGTAAAATGTTTTCAGCTGCTGTTAGTGTGTGGTTTGAACTATTCCACACTAATTCAGTCCTCCTTGAGCCAACATCTTCTTTAATTTGTAGTTTTGTTTGTTGAATGGCTGGTCTTTCCTCTTCTGTGCTACCCTCCTCGTTTCTCCATAGGGTTCGCGCCCTAGGACTTCCTTTCATTTTTTTCAAAAAGAGAGAGGCAAATTAGGATTAACACACTCTCTAATTGACAGTAGGACCTTCTGTCTCATTGCCAGTTCTTTGTTTCCGTCAGGTTGCTGGTTAGCTGTGTCATCAACCAAGGTGGATTCCACTGGAAGTACTGGTGTTGTTGAAGTAGTTAAGGATGTTGCTTTATCTCACTGGTCCAGAGTCAGATGACACCATATTGGTACAGAAACACTTGAAAAATCTTTTCTTCAAATTTAACAACCAGTTCCCGTAGGTTAATATCTTCTCAATGAGTTCACTGGTGTATAGATAATTTAATTCATGAGTGAAGTTGCTCACTGCTGTTCTACACATATCTTGAGTTCCCCCGATCAGAGAAAAAAAATATCAGCAGTCTCAGAGATAAGATCTGCTCATTTCCGTTAATATTCTGCCATTCGGGCAGATGTTTGTATTTTTCCTCCTCGGTCGGTATATATTACCCTAAGGTATCATGTTTTATGTCTGTATCATGTTCAAGAAAACAAAAACCACTGGCACTGATAATATCTAGGTTTTTAGGCACCCCTTTTTTTATATTTATGGGAGATATGAGGAGATTAGAGATTAGAGCTAAAGCAAGTTGCAAGAGTTATTTAGCCTTCTGTGTTAAGTGTTATAAATTTTATGTTAAACCAACCGCCATCTCAAAACCAGGATTAGAGACCAAGAATATAGTGCATTGTCTAAACACACTATATATATGGGGAATGCACATACATTCTTATTCCAAGTACTTCATGTACAATATGCCAAAGAAAGACTTGGTGATTTAATGCCCATAGAGGGTATGGGCTGAATGATACACTATCCCTCTTACCTGTCTTAAGAAATAAGAATATTAAGAAATGAGTTTACATGCCATAGGTTTTATGAAAACTGTTTATAATTATATGTTTTAGCATGTTATTGAACTTGTATCTTATGTTAAATTGATTCATTATATGAATGAACAATGGTTTTAAATAGATACTGGTTTGTGTTGATTAGGCATGGTATAAAAACTGAGTCTTTTATTAAATGTTACGATGTGTCTGAGGAAGTTTTTTTTTTTTATGAATACATAGTACAGTATTTTTTTGAATAGGAATAATAATAAAATTTTTAATTTGTTTATCTTTAAAAAACAGTTAATTTCTTGTTTTTTTTTGATTTTTTTCTTTTTTATATATATATATATATATATATATATATATATGTATATATATGTATATGTGGATCTACTTCTAAATCTCAAAGTTTCAAAACTTCAAACTTCAAATGGCTGAGAACAGAAGATTGAAGGTTTGAAACTTCGAAAAGAAAATAAAAGAAAATAAAAACAAAAAAAATTGTATTTTTTTTGCAGCTGCACCCCCACAGTAACATTAATTAAACCAACCCATTGCTCTACTGTGGAAAAAAATAAATATCCCATTCTATATATATATATATATATATATATATATATATATATATATATGTGTTATATATCTTAGACTTATATATGTTTACAAATATACTAGTACATTTTTATTAATCATTAATGAACTTTAATTAGCATATAAATACATACACATTCCATTTTTGATCACTTAAAAAAATTATAAAGTTTGTAGTTATGTTGGGGTGTTTCATTTCCCATACCTCCAGAACTTAAATTAACTCCACACTTGCACAATGGCAAAGAAAGAGGCAGTGTCATGCATTATGTTACAGTCAACCTACTGCAGTTCAGCTGTAATATAATTTAACCACTTTCAACATTCTCGAAAGTTACAAGAAAACTTCACACACAATCAATGCATCCATCAACTTAATCAAAGGCACCTATATATATATATATATATATATATATATATATATATATATATATATATATTTGTGTGTGTATATATATATATATATATATATATACACACACACACACACACACACACACACACACACACACACACACACACACACACACACACACACACACACACACACACATTCTTAGCTCTTCAAAAACATTGGTATTAGTGATATGTAAATAGTTTATCTTAGAGGTATTTACATTATTTATATAGTATCTTTGATACCAATTCTCAATCTTTAGAGGTAACTTCATCAATTTTATTTTGTACAGGCTCATTCTCATGCAACCCTTCTAGCAACAAGGCTCTAGGTTATAGTTCAAAGCCATAAGACTCACCTGGAGCTTCATTCCAGCTTTAACTCTCCAGCTGATCTTCCTTTTCGCTGCATTCAACATAGGCCCTGAATGGACCATCCAACTCCATAAATCATGAATCTTCAGGCAGAACCCCTTTTCTCATCCATGGTGACTCTGCCATTCAAGGAACTAGCCACAAAAATCTTCTGATTTTAGGCTACAATCCTTATACAACAATAATAGGTAATTACTTTTTCACTATTTTCACTAATTACTGTGAGCATTTTGAAGGCACACGTTGCTGTTTTCACACTTGTAAAGGCATATTACATATTTTCCATGGACAGAATGTGACAACTACTTGATCCCATTCCCAAAACAGCAGGTTTGGCCCCACATAGATGTGTTGTAAGACCATCAGCATTCCCATTAGTCACCCTGGGTCTGGAACTTCTTTCTGATCAAATAGTACCACTCTGTATTGAAATAAACCTTCTGGGTTACAAAGTCTGTTTTTTCTTTGGCAGAAGGTGAAAGTGATATCTACCAATATCCCTATGTCATGTCTAAGGCTATTATATATCTTACTTCAATTAGGTTCTCTTTGAGCTCATCAATTCTGTGCCTGGGATAGCTATCAAACTTTGAAATGCTATTCAGTTTTCCAAAGTTGTTAGAGAATATAATGTTTAAATAATCAGCTGTAGAAACTAGCACACTTGGTCTTTTGCAATTACACTGACTCTTCTATTATTCCTAATGTGGACATCTTTTGAATTAATTTGTCTTCTTACCATTTCTGTGACTCTGGTACTTTGTAAGGTTTTCGACTAACCTACCCTCCATGTTTTTTTGTATATGTTTAACTGTTTGGCTCTATAAACCTTTTCTGAGAACACTTGTTAATTTCTAATTTCGCATGCTTATACTTTTGGACAAGGATTCCTGTTGTTGTACTTTAAGTAGAGATGCTCTGATCTCTCATTTATGAATTTTAGATTGCAAGTGAACACACAACTTTCTACTTCTTTACATGACTTTAGTATAGTAATGTACTAGATTTACTCTGTCATTCTCTTTCCCAGTTGTCTAACTTTGTAGTTCACCGCATTTAGCCTTTTAATTATCTCAATTTGTTTCCAGTTATCCAGAAATTTGTTTTCAATGGAGTGTGCTGATCCTAATTCTGAATCCCATGTGTTAAATTTTCTACATTAGACATACTTACTAAAGACTCTGTTGCATTCTTGGACTTTCTGCATGTGCTCCTTCAGCATGAACATGACCAGCTTAAGTCTATCCTGTAAACTAATGTAATGTTCTGTTATACTTTCTATTACATTTTAAATGGTATCTTGTGTTTCTTCACATTTCTATGCCTGCAGTGTAAGAGTTCAGGTGTAGTAAACTCATTTGAAGCTTGTGGAGTCTGTCTTATCACAAACAGTAAGTAGGATAGCAGCTTAATTTCAGTATGTTATTGAAACCTTGTATTAAACCATCCATCTGCAGATGGTACACTGACATTCTTAATTACTTAACCTTAAAACATTGGCACAACTAATACAATACCATTGCCATAAAGGGCCTGCCTTGGTTGGTATCTCTTTTGGCATATCTACTGCACAGAATAACAACAGTACCAGCTCTCTGGCAATAGACTTAGCATTGTGTAATGGTGCAAGTTCTGGAAGTTTTGTAGCATGAGAGTGTTGAATCTGATTACTAGATTTCAGTACAGGCCTCTCAATGCTCTTAACAACGTGCTCAATTGACACCTGTACAACAGGCATTGAAATCAGCGAACTCTTAAATTCAGGATGGGTTGCAGTTAAATGTTATTTTGGAAAAGAAGTGTAGATATTTTCTGTTTCTTTCATTATACCTGGCCAAGTAAATCTGGCTAACACTCTTGCCTTAATTTTCTCCATTCCCAGGTGACCTCTTAACATGTAACTAATAGGCTAACTTCAGTACTAGTTTCCTATAAATGTCCTGTTCTTTATCTTTACTTACTCTATATAAAAGGTCATATTTTATCTCAAAGTATAGGAAAGGAGTAGTTTGAACATCCTCCTTACCATCTTCACCATTAACATTAGTTACATTCCCTGTTGCTCTGTTTAATGTTTCATCTTCCTATTGGGTTTGCTAAAGTTTATCTGGTTTACTTGTAAGTCTCCAAAAAGACGAAACAAACTGGATATAAAACCAAAGCGAAAAGCCACCAACTGGGTACGATGTAAATTTATTATACAAATAAACAAACTTCAGTTTTAACATTCAACGAACAAATAATAAACGTCGAACTTCAGTTTTAACATTCAACGAACAAATAATAAATGTAAGCGCTTTCGTTTAATCATTATTAAACTTCATCAGACAATACCTTTAAAAACTAAACATCACTTCCTTTTATAACTTCCTGTAAAATTCAAAAAAGCCCAGCAAAAGGCTTTATTAAGATATTTATTTATGAATTTTTATAAATTATACAATATAATCATATCTATTTATTCATTTTAAGAATATATTTATATTTATATTTACATCAACTTTATTTAATAAGATAATATTTATTTTAAATTACTATTCCCCACATAACCTGGCTAATGATTTATAGTACAATCATATATATTTACATTTTTTAGCGAACATCTTAAGGGTTGGTAACTATTAGATTTTATTTCCACATTTTAATCTACTAGGCATGCACAAATTTAGAAGCCTTTTGGCGGGCTTTTTTGAATTTTACAGGAAGTTATAAAAGGAAGTGATGTTTAGTTTTTAAAGGTATTGTCTGATGCAGTTTAATACTGATTAATCAAAAGCGCTTACATTTATTATTTGTTCATTGAATGTTAAAACTGAAGTTCGACATTTATTTGTTCGTTGAATGTTAAAATTGAAGTTCGTTTATTTGTATAATAAATTTACATTGTACCCAGTTGGTGGCTTTTCGCTTTGGTTTTACTTGTAAGTCTGCTAATTCAGGGTTATTGTCTTCAGGTGAAAAGTATATGTTTCTCTTAAAAAAACACACTGGTGCTTCTCCTGTATCTTCTACAACATGCAGTTCCAGACAAAATCTGCTTCTGCTTTAATTTGCCCACTGTTTGTACACCCATGTTCTTTAGAGCTCCTTTTTGCGTAGCCCCCCCCCCCCCGACAGAAGTAAGACTACAGCTCTGCATTTTCCTGCCTTTCTCACTTCTGGTACTCACTGCCATTTCACTTCTGAGTGCCCTTACTTAAGCACCCTCTTTTTCTGCTTTTGTCTTCTCTATTTCTCTGTTGATACTTTTTTGTAAGTTATTGTGTAAATATCTGTTTTGTGCTGATTTGTACTTGATGATTTTTATCAATTTGGTTTCAGTTCCTATGCTAATATCTCTTACTATTGCAACACTGGTGCTTGAAAATCATTGCTAGACCAACTTTCTGGTTACATATAGAATGGTGTTATCATTTAACCATGACCGAGTTCTAATCCCTTTTGCAGCTTCTGTATTAATTATTGGAAGTGAATGAATTTCCACATATGATTAGATATTCCATGTTGTCATTGTAAATACAGATCATGTCCATCATTTCTTTGTTATTAACCTTATACTTGCATACATTGTGACTTTTGAGCTTCTTAAATCAAGTAAAGCTTTAACTTCTCTCCTTTCTAATTACTGGAACTGAATTAATTTCCACATATGACTAGTTATTCAGTTTATCAATATCCATACACATAATGCCCATCATTTCTATTTTATTAACCTTATACTTACATACATAGTGACTTTTGAGCTTCTTTAATGAAGTAAAGCTTTAACATCTCTCCTTTCTCCCAGCCTATGCTGTTCATGCTTACTCTTCCACTAATAAAGTCCATAATACTAAAATTGTCCAAAATCTAACCCTATCACTTTCAGCAACATCCTAAAAAGTATTAACTGCAATAGTCTTAAAACTCTCCCTTTAGATGATGCACTTCTTCATTTCAATGACACCTTTCTAAATATCTTGCACTGTCTTACTCCCTCTAGAAGCAAAGGAGTCAAAATAAATCATACCCCTTGGTTAACAAGATCCACCAAAGAACTTATGATTCTTAGAGATAAAGCCTGGAAAACCTGGCTTAAATCTAAAAAAACATCCAACCTTATTTACTATAAACAGCTCCGAAATCAAGCTAAAAAGCTCATTTCTAAAGACAAACAGCAGTACTTCTATAACCAGCAATCAAATAGGAAAAATAACCCCAAAATGTTCTGGTCATCCATAAATAATCTCCTACATCCTGGCACCAAACCAAATCCCTGCCCACACCCTGACACACCTCCAGAACAAATAGCCAGTATTTTAAAACCTACTTTGACACCATTGCCAACATTACTGCTTCCTTTTCCTCTCCGCTCCCTAATATTTCTACTCCTACAACTACATCATCCCATTCCCCCTCCATAATACCTCACAAATCTTGGATCACACCTCTCCAAGTACCAGTACCCTACCTTCAATTTCCTTACAACAGTCACTACACCCATAGTTCAACTTCTTTCCCATCCCTACCTCCTTCATTAAAAATCTACTGTTAAAATTAAAACCAGGTTCAAACTCTGCCGACAAAATCCCTGCCAAATTCCTAAAAATCTCTGTCGTTGCTGTGGCCTACCCCATTAGTTTTCTGATCAGTAGATCAATTCTTGAATCTTATGTTCCTTGTCTTTGGAAAAAGCAATCATCCTCCCTCTCCATAAAGGTGGTCCCTCAACTGACTTCTCCAACTTTCACCCTGTCACTATACTCTCCCCTATTTCTAAAATCCTCGAAAAATGTGAGCAAAAACAACTCCTAGACTATCTACTCACAAACAAGATCCTCTCTTCAGCACAGCCTGGCTTCTGACCAGGTCACAGCACATCCACTGCATTGATTTCCTAGACATAATCAGCAAAGCTAGGGATTCAGGACACATTGCGTCTGCCCTGTTCTTAGATCTGTCAAAAGCATTTGGCACCATCTCTCATCCTATCCTCTTATCTCATCTATCTAAAATAGGTTTATCTCCCCAGGCAGTCAACTGGTTTCAAAGCTATGTCTTCAACAGAGAGCATATTGTAAAGTGGCACAATTCCATTTCCCCCTATCTTCTCAACTCCACAGGCATCCCCCAAGGTTCCATCTTAGGCCCTCTGCTCTTTAATGTTTTCATTAATTATCTCCACTTAGTTATCCCAAAGGGCTACCTTGTGCAATATACAGATGTTTCAACCATAGTCTGCTCTGCACCGAGTATAGCAGTTCTTTCTCAAAATACCCAGGCAGCCTTCTCCTCAGTGGAGACTTGGCTTCACATTAACCATCTTTGTCTTAACCCAAAAAAAAAACTAAACTTATGATTTTCACACCCAAGAGACATTCAAATAAACCTGACCTCAACATTTACTCACTCAACACTACAAAAAATTAGTTAGTGGCCCACACCAAATTGGTAGGAGTAATAATGGATGAAAATCTCAAATTTGATCTTCATATTCAAAATAATATATCTAAGCCCCATAAGAAGCTAGGATTGCTCTATAGACATAGTAAGTTCCTCTCCTTCCCATCCAAGCTAACTTTAGCACAAGCATTCTTATTGCCTTCTGTTACCTACGGTGCTTCACTGTTCACCAATCTGCAGCCTTCCATACAATCAGAATTTGAACAACAAGACTGCTAAATTCGCTACAAACAATCACCACTCAACTCACCACTGTTGTTGTTGTTTGTCTTTCGGCTTTTTCCTGGTAAGGGGTCACCACAATGTAACTCCGGTCCACTAATGATTGGCAGTACATTTTTACGAAATGCTGAGGTGACAGCTCGACGCCCAACCTTCAACGAAGGCATGCCCATTTACGCAAGCATGTCTTTCGAACGGTACCCAACTGTGGGGAGGACATTCAGACTCCACACAGAAGGCACTCCCAAGCCAAGCCGAGAATCGAATGGGAGAACTCAACTCACCACTGTATTGCCCTAAAAAAGTTACAGTGGCCCGAACTTCCCCGTTACTTATTATTCCTCCAGCTCACAATTTCTCACAAAGTTATTTATAAACCGCAAACCTGCCCCACTTTAAACTCACTACCCTTCCTCTACAACCCCTGCAGACCGCTACGATCTGAACAACAGGAGCTCCTTCAAATCCTTAAACCTAGATTACCAGCAGGACAGCTATTATACTCTTGGACCATGGCTAAAAAATGGAATTCCTTGCCTTCAGCCATCTGCCTTCAACATAAACCTAACAACTTTAAAACTGCTCTTCAAAACCACTTCCTCTCTAATTGGATATGTAATTGCTCTAGTTCCTCCTCTGCCATTATCTAATTTGTCCACTGAACTCAGTCAGTCCTTTCCTAGTCCCTGCCAATATTTCTTATCTGTCGAACTAATATATCCTATCTGTTACCAAATTCCCTCTTAAACCTACCTCTGTTTTCAACCCTTATGCCCCTGCTAGACAACTACTACCCTTTACTTGCCTGCCCTCTCTGACTTGCATTCTACCTCTACATTCTATTTAGTAGTATAACTCGACACTATCATTCAGCCTGTTTACACTTTATAGTCCATGTATTCCTGTCTAATGCCTTATTGATGTTACTCAAATCAATACTCCATTGTTGTAAATACTGGGTCTATATTAGATCAGTGAACGCTTAAACAAGTGAACACTGATTGATCAACCTTATTTTAGCGAATGCTCAAAATATTGAAGCAACAGAAACCTAAATTTTTTCCTATGGAAAGAATTTGGTTGTCCGTTTCAGTTGCTTCGGTATTTTCAGTGCTGTGGTGGAAAGTTATGGGTCAGATTCAGGTAAGTGTGCGATTGTGTGGATATGAGGGTTAGGGCGGGTTTAGTTGAGTTAGGGTTAGGGAGTGGGTGAGGTGAGTGTGCAATAGTGACGGACCTTAGGGTTAGGGTTTGGGTTAAGGTAAGTGGATAGTTAGTGGTGTGTGCATAGTTTAGTGTAGGGTTAGGTGTCAGATTTTAGGTGTATGTGTGTGGATTTCTGTTTGTTTGGTGTGCTTGTGTTGTGTGTATGTGTTTTGGATCAGCGATTTTTTCCCTAAAAAAAAAATCGCTGATCTGACAAGATTGTAAGCTTTCACTTACATAAGGTCGATCAACCAGCATTCGCTTTTTTAAGCGTTCACTGATCTAATATAGACCCTAAATACTCTACCTATACACTTGTACTTATGATCCTTATGCATCTGTTTGAATATTCTTTGTATAATTTTCAAGCAAAGTATCTTATGTAAAGCTTGTAAACTGTCCTGAAATAAATTGATTATATTCTGTTTATGTACAACCTGGAGCCTTTCTCCCCGGGCCTCCACCGAAAATGGGCATTGCCTGGCCCAGTGGACTTTCCCAGTAATTAAATGCAAATAAATAAATAAACAAATATAGTACACTTTACTAACTTGGCTATAATACAGTGGCAGAATGCTCAACATTCCTAGCTTCTATTTTACCACATTCAGTTTCATTTGAGACACGCAAAGCATTATTATCATTTCTAATACTGGTGTTTTTTTCAGTACTAGTAGAGCAAAATCTGACTATGTGACCATCTCTATACACATCTGAAACATGTGACTTCACTACTTAATACACTGTGTTTCACAGAATGTGAACATTTCTTATTGCACCTTTAGATTTTAAAGTGGATAGTTCAGTTTTAATCAATGGGATTATTAGCTAATAAATATTCTACTAAAGATATTAACTTGCCAGAGTTCTTTGAATCTTCTTGCAACAACCAGATACTCATATTAATAGATAATACACTTTTAAATCTATCTATTGCTAGAATTTCTAGCATTTTCATTTTAGCATTATAATCAGGATCTAACCACCACTTTGTAATGCATTCTAAGTCACGTATTTGAACTCTTACCAGCCTGTTAGCGTTAAAAATTAATCTGTGAAATTTTGTAGCTTGCACATAGAAAGCCCTCTCTGATGTCCATGAATCACACAGATCAGCTCTGCAATGCAACAGTGATACTGACCTATATCTTTATGACTCTCCTGTACATCTGTTACATAATGGCCTTGGAGACATTCAGCTTAGGTATAGGGCAGGAACCATATCATTGGTGTCTACCCTCTACTGCTCTCCCTTCTCTCAGTGGAGCCACCTCTACCTACTGTGGCTTTGCAGAGGGGAGAATGAGGGTGCTGACCTAGGATACCATTTCAGTTAATTCCCATCTACACTTGTCACATTGGCAAAGTCGCCTCAAAGTTTTCATGATTTGGCTACCATCATTGTCAGACTGAAATGATTCCAGGACATCAGGCATGTCACCATCTATAGTACAAGAACCATACACTATATCACCTGTGAAAGTAGACAGAAACACCGTAGAACATCAGTGCTTCTTAGTGACAATCCCTGATTCCAGTGCAGTAAAAACTGTAAAATGGTATATCAGTCAAAAGGGAGGAGCACACATAACTTATGCAGACTCCTGTAGCAGCTGAAGCATTTATATAATCATCTTTTTTATGTTACTGGTTCTGGCTGTGGCATGTTGCACTACATGATACATATTTAAGAGCATATCCCTCTGAATCAACACCGAAAGACAGCTGTGGTGCTGTGTAAAGTTTTGGTCCTCCTCCGGGTATGATGGTGCAGTATGCCATCCCAGAAAGAGATACTAGGAACACTTTCTTGTCCATGAGTAATATCTGTGTGGATGGACCCCACCATTAGCCATCATCTCCCATGCATGGCTGGCTGCTTTGGTGTGGACATAGTGGATCATATCACTGTGATTCTCTGTTGCACTTGTTGTTCAAATCTATTACAGCCAGTGACAGCATTAACAGCTGCAACAAAGTGCACCCATACATGGTTATGGAAGGCCTTGTAGGTCTTTTCAGTTTGGAGGTTCTGCCAGCTGTGTTCATGGAGATTCTGAAGCATGATGTCAGATTTATCTGGGAGAGCTTATCCATCATTTTATGCTTTAAATGTAAATATATATGTATATGGTAAGCAATCAGCCACAGATATTTGCCACAGCCACAAAACAGGTTCCCACCCCAAGTTCACAGCAAGCACAGACAGTGCCATCTCTGATCTACACAGAGACATAGGCGATGTGGGACGGCTATCTGTAGCAGGATGCAGATGTGCCTGTACCTCATCATGTTATTCAGTACTTACTGGTAAAACCTGCTGTGGCAATGTTTGTGACCACCGCTTCATCTGCATGTGTGGTCTATGTAGCAGGTCCCCAAACCATTACATGTTTTGCCTCCAGCATTTATTATATTTATTTGTCTTTGTTGACCAGGAAAAGTCCAACTGGGTAAAACACACTTTCAGCAGAGGCCCAAGAAGAAAAGATCCACATTTAAGTTACATATGAAGCACATTTATAATTGCAGGGTAAAAACATCTGTACAGGACCTTATTTACATGATTTTTAAATATTTCTTACACGAACATGCCATTTTAACACATAAAAACAAGAGAAAAATAAACATAAATTGGCTAATTATTGAATAGAAAAATAAAATACAATAACAGTTAATGTATTTATAGCATGATGGCTGCAGGGAAAAGATCAAACAGGGGTGTTTTTGAGGTTAGTAATAATTTACAGCTGGACAAGAGAGGTATGAAAGGAAAGATTATGGAAATAAGAAGGAAGATAAGTGGACTGAGAAGGAATTGTAATTAGTGGTGGAGTATGAGAGAAAGAGGAAGAGTTTAGGAAATTAGTTTAGTATGAGGAGGTGCAATAAGGTGCAAAAGATTGTAAAGCAAAGTGGCTGCAAGAGTTAGAGAAAATTGTAAGAACTGGAGAAAAGCACGTATGAGGATGACTACGGTGATCTGCACCTCTACCCTGCCTAACCCCCTCAGATGTAGTCTGAAGCATGAGTTATCTATGTGTGTGCTTTACACATTACCCCCCCCAATATAAATATGTCTAAAATAGATATGATATCAGCATGGCTACTCTCTGGTGCTGCATGCTCCCTGTCTTTTGTAAAGGTATTCAGTACAACAGGAGGGTGAGGCCCACTGCAACTCATCCCTATATATGTCATGTGCAACATATGTGATGGCCTATAGGTAACATTAATGTGCACATTAATATCAGTTAGATAAGTCCCCTGCCCCACCTCAGCTTGCTTGATATGCAGTACTCCTCAGATGATATAATTGTCTTTGGAGGCCCCCATCCAAAACAGACACATTTAGATAGTCAAGACCCCTGCATGTAGCCTGTGTCCTTTGCCTCCATAAAAGATACTTCATGCTTTTATTAGTACAGCTCTGTGAAATTCAACATTAGAACTGACTTAGTGCCTACTAATGCATGTCACATGAAACTTAAAACATGCGTTGACATAATTCTGCTAACATTTTCCTCAAGATTGTGATCTGAAGTGGCAATGGCATCTTAGCTTGCTGGTTGTGGCAAGGCTCCAAGGTGTTGTGTGAAAGAGTCTAAAATCACGAGACCCAATACAAGATGAATGCCTGATACAGCTTTGCCAGAGTGGTGATTTGATGAGCAGTGCAGACATAAATATAGTGGCCTGAAAATGTGCCACCTTGACCTTCTTCACCAATGGAAAGAGGAAGTTAGGAGAAAGCACTACAGAATTCTACAGTATGTACTCATGACAGGTGCATTCTACTATAGTCTTAACTACCCAGCAAATACATGACATTTGATTCATGAACATTCTCCTTTTCTGTTATGCTTTTCATCAGGACCTCACCAATGTCTTTGACAAAGTCATACACATACATCTCACAGGAAAACTGGTGTTGTTGGGTCATTACCAGAACTGCGGAACTTGATAGCTGTAAGGTTGAAGATAGGATATAGACTTTTGTGGCAAGTAGTGCACTATCAGGAATAAGAAAAATGACCACTAGGGTGCTGCACAGATCAGTCGATGCTACAGTACTCTTCAGTGTTAATGACCATTAGGGTGCTGCATAGATCAGTCATCAGTATAGTACTCTTCAGTGTTATTGACTACTAGGGTGCTGCACAGATCAGTCATTGGTACAGTACTCTTCAATGTTAATGATCACTAGGGCACTGCACAGATCAGTCATTGGTGCAGTACTCCTCAGTGTTAATGATCACTAGGGTGCTACATAGATCAGTCATCAGCACAGTACTCTTCAGTGTTAATGATCACTAGGGTGCTGCACAGATCAGTTGCTGGTACAGTACCCTAGTGATCATTAACCTTGAAGAATACTGTACCGTGTTAATGATCACTAGAGTGCTGCACAGATCAGTCGTTGGTACAGTACTCTTCAGTGTTAATGATCACTAGGGTTCTGCACAGATCAGTCATCGGTACAGTACTTTTCAGTGTTAATGATCACTAGGGTGCTGCACAAATCAGTCATCGATACAGTACTCTTCAGTGTTAATGACCACTAGGGTGCTGCACAGATCAGTTGTTGGTACAGTACTCTTCAGTGTTAATGATCACTAGGGTGCTGCATAGATCAATCGTCGGTACAGTACTCTTCAGTGTTAATGATCACTAGGGTGCTGCACAGATCAGTCATTGATACAGTACCCTAGTGATCATTAACACTAAAGAGTACTGTACTGTGTTAATGATCACTAGTGTGCTGCACAGATCAATCGTTGGTGCAGTACTCTTCAGTGTTAATGATCACTAGGGTGCTGCACAGATCAGTCATCAATACAGTACTCTTCAGTGTTAATGATCACTAGGGTGCCGCACATATCAGTCATTGGTACAGTACTCTTCAGTGTTAATAATCACTAGAATGCTGCACAGATCAGTCATTGGTACAGAACTCTTCAGTGTTAATGACCACTAAGGTGCTGCACAGATCAGTCGTTGGTACAGTACTCTTCAGTGTTAATTACCACTAGGGTGCTGCATACATCAGTCATCGGTACAGTACTCTTCAGTGTTAATGATCACTAGGGTGCTGCACAGATCAGTCATTGGTACAGTACCCTAGTGATCATTAACACTGAAGAGTACTGTACCATGTTAATGATCATTAGGGTGCTGCACAGATCAGTCATTGGTGCAGTACTCGTCAGTGTTAATGATCACTAGGGTGCTGTACAGATTAATCATCGGTACAGTACTCTTCAGTGTTAATGATCACTAGGGCGCTGCATAGATCAGTCGCTGGTACAGTACTCTTCAGTGTTAATGATCACTAGGGTGCTGCACAGATCAGTCATCAGTACAGTACTCTTCAGTGTTAATGATCACTAGGGTGCTGCACAGATCAGTCATTGGTACAGTACTCTTCAGTGTTAATGACCACTAGGGTGCTGCACAGATCAGTCATTGGTACAGTACCCTAGTGATCATTAACACTGAAGAGTACTGTACCATGTTAATGATCACTAGGGTGCTGCACAGATCAGTCATTGGTGCAGTACTCTTCAGTGTTAATGATCACTAGGGTGCTGCACAGATCAGTCATCGGCACAGTACTCTTCAGTGTTAATGATCACTAGGGTGCTGCACGGATCAGTCATTGGTACAGTACTCTTCAGTGTTAATGATCACTAGGGTGCTGCACAGATCAGTCGTCGGTACAGTACTCTTCAGTGTTAATGACCACTAAGGTGCTGCACAGATCAGTCTTTTGTACAGCACTCTTCAGTGTTAATGATCACTAGGGTGCTGCACAGATCAGTCATTGGTACAGTAGCCTAGTGATTATTAACACTGAAGAGTAGTGTACCATGTTAATGATCATTAGGGTGCTGCACAGATCAGTCGTGGGTGCAGTACTCTTCAGTGTTAATGATCACTAGGGTGCTGTACAGATTAGTCATCGGTACAGTACTCTTCAGTGTTAATGATCACTAGGGTGCTGCATAGATCAGTCGCCGGTACAGTACTCTTCAGTGTTAATGATCACTAGGGTGTTGCACAGATCAGTCATTGGTACAGTACTCTTCAGTGTTAATGATCACTAGGGTGCTGCACAGATCAGTCATTGGTACAGTACTCTTCAGTGTTAATGACCACTAGTGTGCTGCACAGATCAGTCATCGGTACAGTACTCTTCAGTGTTAATGACCACTAGGGTGCTGCATAGATCAGTCATTGGTACAGTACTCTTCAGTGTTAATGACCACTAGGGTGCTGCATAGATCAGTCGTCGGTACAGTACTCTTCAGTGTTAATGATCACTAGGGTGCTGCACAGATCAGTCATTGGTACAGTACCCTAGTGATCATTAACACTGAAGAGTACTGCACCGTGTTACTGATCACTAGGGTACTGCACAGATCAGTTGTTGGTACAGTACTCTTCAGTGTTAATGATCACTAGGGTACTGCACAAATCAGTCATCGGTACAGTACTCTTCAGTGTTAATGATCACTAGGGTGCTGCATAGATCAGTCATCGGTACAGTACTCTTCAGTGTTAATGATCACTAGGGTGCTGCACAAATCAGTCATCAGTACAGTACTCTTCAGTGTTAATGATCACTAGGGTGCTGCATAGATCAGTCATCGGTACAGTACTCTTCAGTGTTAATGATCACTAGGGTGCTGCACAGATCAGTCATCGGTACAGTACTCTTCAGTGTTAATGATCACTAGGGTGCTGCACAGATCAGTCATTGGTGCAGTACTCTTCAGTGATAATGACCACTAGGGTGCTGCACAGATCAGTCATCGGTACAGTACTCTTCATTGTTAATGACTACTAGGGTGCTGCATAGATCAGTTGTTAGTACAGTACTCTTCAGTGTTAATGATCGCTAGGGTGCTGCACATATCAGTTGTCGGTGCAGTACTCTTCAGTGTTTTTGTTTCAGCATATCTGGAGAAAGAAAGAATAAGATCTACTTCTTTAGTTATGACAAAAGGTTGAAACAGCAGCGGACAATGGGGAGGTGACCAAGTAGGGAAAAAGGTGTCTGCTGAAGTTTATATCTGACAAATTACAGCACTGCACTTTGGTCACAGCAACCTCTGTGTCAATTATTAGCTGGGTGGAGTAGAAATTATAGCATCAAATTTTAAAAAAAAGTGACTTAGAGATATTGATTACAAATGTCTGTGGCATCCAGGAGCAGAGTAAACAGCTACTTCAACAGCAAATATAATGCTAAATGGTATTGTCAGGGGGATAGACATTCAATTCAGTGGGGCAGTGCTTGAATTCTAGCAGGTTCTGGGAAGACTACTCCTTTGTCTCCAACCTGTAAGCCTAATAGTCTTTTGCAAATCACCTCATAGCTTTCTGATTCTACAATTTTTTTGCAGCAGTTTCTTTACTTTATGTTGGTTTTCAGACATCAACAGTGTAGTATGTAATCTGCTTTTGAACTTTTTAACCTTCTGCCTATTAACAGTTGGGCTGGTGAGAGTTTGAGTCTCTGCAGTGGAATATTTCTATATTCTAAAATTGCAGGATGGCAATCTTCGCAGCTTTTGTTTACTGCTCTTTTTCAGGACAGCCCTCATTGTTGAATAGTTCTCTCCGTCTGCCCATGAGTTGGTGCTTAGTGCAGACTAGTCATGATGTACCTGGACTCATGCACCACTCTTCCAACCTTGAATTAGCGTTGTGACTATTGTCAGCCCTGAAGACACCAGTTATTCTCTAAGTGAAAACATAGAGTTTAACACCTTCATCATATTTACATTGTTTCTGTCAGGCTGATTGCTCTATGGAACTTGGAATTGTACCCATAGGATGCATAGTTTCTTTGAAATGGAGCACATCTGTTCCTTCTCTTTTACATGGATGATCTGCAATTGAGTTAGTTGCATTTCTTCTTTGTTTTCATGTGCATTGCAGACAGTAAAGCTTTTCACTGCTTATTCTGACCTGATATTTCTGACCAAAATGTTACGTTCCTTCCTGTTTCTTTGCACTTCATCATTGATTGATGTGACTCATATAGCCTCTCAAGAACTTGTTTCTTTAGTTGACTAAAAATATAATTTAGTTATCTTTGAACATTATAAGCCTCAGGAAAAGCTTATTTCTTCTTTGAAAGGAAAAATGCACTTAATACCTGGTTTTATTTTTGTCAGACAATCTTTAAAGTAACTGAATTTCAGTCTGTGTCAGTATATCTTCAAAAGTATTTTACTTTTTTTTCGGTCATTGGCAACTGGAGAATTAACCTAAGACCTTCCTGCTCTTCTTTGCTTCTCTGGTAAAATGACTGGCAAGTATGTTCTACTTAAAACATTTGCTGTGCTATGCCCTTGCCTGACCTGTATTTCACTTTTAGGTAATACTTATGTAGCAGTCCTTGCAATCCTGCTGTTGCTTAGTTTGTACAATTCTGAATACAGTTTGTAAGGCTTTTTGGTATGTTTCTACCTGAGTCTCCTTGCTAGACACATGCTCATGGAATTTGTCTTAGCCATATCTTTTTGTTAAACATTCCTTTTCATTCAGAGCATATATTTCTTGTGTGTCAATAAATGCTCCCAACACAGCAACTAAATTGTAAGATTATGGCTTCTGTCTGTACCAATCTGACTGGTATCTACTTGCCAATGCACAGTCTTACATATAGGCTGAAGGACTCAAACACATCATGCACAGTCATATAAAGAACATGTTTGCACTCTGTATGGTCTGTGGGCCTGAAAAGAGTGAGATTTATAAACAAGAGCCACAAATCTGCTCCGTTCAGTGCACAAGGTGACCCACAACAGTCAATGTGCACTATATTAAGAAGTCATATGTAACAGATACATATGCTTACAAATCTCTTCTGGTTCTTTAGTCTTGCTATAACATTTACTTGACTGATACATGTAGAAGACAAATATCGGTATCATGTACTATAAATCATATAGTGAATGCAACACACTGTGCTGTGATAGCACTATGTCTTGTATATAATATGGTATTATATAGTGCAAAGGTATATGAGACTGTTTAAGCTATGGCACTAATGGTTAGCAAGCAATGGCATCAGTAATTTACAAAACTGAGTAGTTCACTGCTCATGTATGTGGACTGAAATTATTTTGCAAAGAGTGACCCTTGCTGTGTGTTTGAATCCTGTTTGAATCCTGTTCAGTGTAATTTTGTTTGAAGCACAACAGCAGGTTTGGCTGGGTTGACATGTTTCGTGCAGTGGGACTACAATTATGTGAGGAATTTCCACTTTTTTTATTATTATGCATGGGACAGTGGAATATAGCAATCTTGGGTAGCACACCAGCTTTCCACTACTTATTACATTTTCTTTATGGTCACTAATCTGCCTTTTTAATGCAAAAGCTGATGTTTCTAGCAGGTGTATTTGAGCTGCCATGATAGTATTTCAGAATTGTTGTTAAATTTTGACAGATACATTTGCATACACATACTCTACACATATTGTATGCAGATGTGGCCCATGTTTCATCAATTTTATGAACTGTAGAGGGCTGCTGTATGTGGTTTGTACCATGCACAATCACTACACATTGCAGACAATGTTTGTCAATACTATTAACTGTATTTTAATGCAGACACATCCATTGCTGGTTTTAAAGCAGTTAAAATTATTTTCCTGTTTGTAGCTTCATTCCAAAATGATATCTTACTTTAGCAGATCACTTACATGCACAGTTATCTCAGGCATGACATGTTACAAGATAATCCATGTCTTCTAGAAACATTTGTAACACCTAAAACCAAGGCAGCCACAACACCAGAGAACCACAGGATAATCCACCAGGAACATTTATTGTTATACTGAGCACTTTTGTCCACAATCAAACAGACTTCTTAAGAGTATAAATATCAACTAGTACACAAACTTTTTATAGTAAAGTATAATAAATCACATGACCTGTCCCATCCCCAATTAATTAATTAATTATAATTTTAAAATATATAATACCAAAAAATTGCCAGTATCATCCTTAATAGACTTAACACACTCTATATAAAAATGTTAAAAACTAAGTATTAAATACAATTTGTTCAATAAATCTTGTCACTTTAATCTGTTTAGCACCCATGTCAGTCTTTTGTCATACTGTTGTTCTTTAATCTCTCTCTACTCCATGAACAGCATCTCTTTGGAATATCTCTGCTGCTGATAAAATACCAAAATTACAGCACTTGTTAAAAGTACATATTTTAAAGTTTGTTTCCTCCAGCTATGTGGGCCAGCAATCTTGTTTTCCATCTAGTACTGAAAAAATAGTGTCTGTCATTCTTGAGACCACTTCTACAACGTTAAGCCAAAGGAAGTGCTCTGCTTTGATCATTTTGTTCAGTTGTTCAGATCTTGTGGATCATTAGAGATGTGTTTCTTTACAACAGTAACATACTATTTTACTCATTCTGTTGTCTCTAATTCATTCTTAATAATACCCATGTTCCTCCATTCTCCGGAGTTCCTTTCTATTATTAGTTCTTTGAGCTACTTGTACTTTTTTTCCAATAGCATGTGTCACTGACATTGTATCAGGATTATTGCTTGTGATATTTTCCTAGTTTGTTTCCTAAACCATCAAATTCATCAGCATTCAGATGCTATTGCTATTAGCCTCAACAATATTAGAAATGTCTCTGCAGCTTTTTGGAAGATCACGTGCAACTGTTTGGAATCACACTTTGAATTTGCTTTAACACTTCTCACTACTCACAAGCCAAGTAATCCAAATATCAAGAACATTCACTGCTTTAAGTGCAAGCACTTGAAAAATAATTTTATATTTTTCCCCTTAAACTCAGCTTTTCCTGACTCAGCAATGCTATTCACTAACCATAATAGGTTAACAGCATGCACAGTTCTGTCTTTAGTATTTATATTTTTAATTATTTAAAACATTTTCTGACAAGATATTGTGCATTACACTTTTTTAGTATAAATTATTCACTTTGTCCATTAATGTCTGTGTCTTGCAAACAATCTGTCATGCATTCATGAATTAATGCATTTAGTTTCATTTGCAGATTTTAGAATATTATCTGTCTTCATATTTAAACCAAAATAAATTAACAGACCAACAAACTATTAGAAATAAAACAAGAAACAGAGCTGGCAGACAGACTCTTTAACTGGACCAAAACTGTTTTATTATAGTAAAAAGTGAGCACTTTCGTTTACACAATGTTAAACTTCATCAGTCTTCATATTTAGTTGTATCAGTCAAAGCTGTTAGTTAATATTGATTTTTTTTTTTGTTCAATAACATGCAGATTCTTTTGAAAAAAAGCATTTGCCTTTTGCATCTTTTCAAATCGTTCTTTTATATCACATACTCTGTAGTTCTAAATAGAATGTGGCCAATATTTCTTTAAGGGTTATAGCCATATCTGCTTGAAGTCTTAATTAACATGATGTGAGCACTTACCCACCTTCTATCTTGGAGACTCTGTTTGTTATAGTATGTCAGGAATAGTGGTTTTAAATCTCACCCAATTGTTGCCAAGTATTGTGACAGATGGATGGGGTCTGAACTCCAGCACCATGTCTACAACTGTCTTTAGTTAGACTGACAACTGTCAAACCCATCACCAAAAAAAAAACAAAGGCATTTTTCATCACCAGCTACAGAACAAGGTTATGCTGCAGTCTTATGAACAGTAACCAAGACTTAATCAAACAGTTTTTTTCTTACATATTTGCATGCGTATATGTATACACTCAGATGATATTTCCCAGAAAGGGCAACTGATAACCTACAGTGACAGTACCCCATTCTCATATTCATGGTTTATGCTGCCAGCAATCATATTACTATTCTGATACCAAGATCTCAGTTCTGAGCACTATTCCAATGCAATCATTAATATATTAATTTACACTGGCTGATAGCTAAGCAGTCTCCTGCGTGCGTCTTGTGTGTACACACACACACACACACACACACACACACACACACACACACACACACACACACACGCACACACACACACACACACACACACACACACACACACACACATTAGATAGATAGATGAATAGATAGATACAAAAACAAAGTTTTCATTTTTTTTGAGCCCTCCAACCTCATCTTCTGTGCAGCCATAGCATTGTGGAGCTGACTACCTTAAGTAAGGCTACATATGCATGCAGTTGGTTCTCAGCAGAATGTGTAACAAAGGGATGTTTGCATTTCAGTGGGTGCAGCTAGACAGGTATTTGATTCTGTCACCCTGTTATTGTTTTTGGTACTAAACTATCAGTCCGTTTTGTCAGACAGAGAACCGGTAATATTTGGCTGTTTTTCTAAATAGTCCACAGTTTAAAACAACCCATTTATAATAGTGCCCATACCTTTTAGTAGTATGATATAGGATAGGTCATTCCATGTTGTGCCACAGGTTGCTTGTCTGAAGTAACATGCTCTCTAGATTTGTGTTAACATCGACCCTGTTTAGACTGGACCCTTTCATCTGTTTTCCTCAGTTGTTTTTTTTCTCTGCCTGGTCCAAGTTATGTGTTGTTATTATTTAACAATGCTTACCAACTATATTGCGTTACGCAGAGTTATAGTTTCACCTCTGGGTAGAGTCTCCTAAACTCTGCCTGTTACATGTACTCTGTTTCCCCACTTATTCACTGCAAGATTAACATATAGTCTGTACTGCTTAATCTTTACTAAATCATTTAACGTGTTTTCATTTTTGATTCATAGTTATTGTGGTGCTCTTTTTGAGACTTACATTCATATACATAATTATCATTCTCTGAATTATTATCTGCAATTATCTCTGCCCCATGTGACTACTGAGATTGATTTTGCATAGCTATTATTTTTATTATCTTGGCATTCTACTTTATATTTTCCTGTATTTCAGTTATTTCTTTATATTCATGCTTTAATATTTCACCATTTCCTTATAATATGTAAAAATATGCATTTGTGTATCTTTTAATTACACAGCCCTGATCAGCAAAATACAACAAAACAAATCAAATAAAAGGACATTATTCTACATTAAATACATTTATTTAATGTATTTAATAAATAATTATTTTTTGCTAGCATTTATTGGAATTGCTGATTGTAAAAAAATAAAAAAGATATTTAGGATTTCTCAATGGAACTGTAACAGGCTGGTAAAAAGACCCAAGCTCATATAAATGGAAATTTTTCTAACTGTGAGTAGCTGTCTCCTCCTATATTTTTGGAAGTTCCTAGACATATTCGAAATTTGGCCATGGATATTATTCTTTGACATTATTAACATCATAATACATAGATAGAGTGCTAAATAAACACAAACAGAATGTCTGCACTTACAGTGATGGAAGTTATAAAATAACAAACTTTTCTTAGATTTTTTTTTTCTTGTAGGATTATAGATCTTGGAAAATTCAAGACAACTGAGTTTTGTAACCATCTACACCTTGTCAGCATCTACCCTTAGACCTTACCACTTTCTGTCAAGAAATGCAATGATAGTCAGTCTTTATTGGAACAATAAAAACAGACAACATTCTATTTTGTTACAGAATGTAAGAATTTGGTGGAAATTTTACGTAACTATATAAAAATACTGAGAAGTTCTGTTTATAAAGTATTAGCTAAAATGCTACCAAGGGGATCAAGGTTTTCTTTTTACGTTGCTGAAAGTTTAACAAGGAATCTTACATTATTAATGGTTTTCTTCTAGTAAAATTTTACTAGTCTCACAGAAGAGCAGCATTTATAGGTGTAGCCAATGCAACACGTGCAGATTAGCTTTATCCTAAAGCGGTTAGATTGTAAATGACCAAACATTTGAGTATAAGCATTAATGTGATTAAGAAATTGCAGCAAATGAATAGCATACTCAAAGTTGTTGATAAAGTGTGTGTGTGTGTGTGTGTGTGTGTGTGTGTGTGTGTGTGTGTGTGTGTGTGATATTGTTGGAAAGGTGCTGTTATGAAATATTGAATTGTAAAATCTTGAACATTGATAACACTGAAAAATAATGTCTAAAACACAGAAGGGATAATAAGTAAAGAATAAGTGCTTTTTGCAGGGAGGAGTAAGCCTTCCACTTCCCCCAGACTTGTGGATACTGACTCCATAGTTCCATCAACTCAAATAAGGGAGAACTCAAGCAAAAGATGGGAACACCATTGGTGAACATTTAGAAATCATATAAGCAGTGATTTCATATGGAAGACAGTGACCATCCTTGTGTTCCTTGCTGTTTTGTACTTTGGACTGTTGATACTCAAAGGAGATTTTATGTTGACCACCTGTATGTATACCCTATATGAAAAAAACTGGCATTATCAAGCCATCAACAGTTTAGCAGGCCAGGAACGAGTTTATATGAATGTTATTTCAGCATATTTTTTTTCAATTTACTTTCACAGTTAATGACATTGTCATTTTGGTTCCCATTCCCCCAGCTATCAGTTTGTTGTCCTTTTGTTCCTGTCATTCATTGTCATTTTGGTTCCCATTCCCCAGCTATCAGTTTGTTGTCCTTTTGTTCCCCAGCTATCAGTTTGTCGTCCTTTTGTTCCTGTCATTCATTGTCATTTTGGTTCCCATTCCCCAGCTATCAGTTTGTCGTCCTTTTGTTCCTGTCATTCATTGTCATTTTGGTCCCCATTCCCCCAGCTATCAGTTTGTTGTCCTTTTGTTCCTGTCATTTTCAATCTCAGATTCCAGAGACTCTAAGTGAGGGAGGTAAAAACAAGGCCTAGAAGTTGTCGTCTAGCAAGGTGTTGGGAGAGTTTTTCTGATGACCCTTCAGCCCTCTCTGTTTACTGATGATGGTAGAAATACTGAACCCTGATGTAACTGCCATCTTCCTCACACTGGTAAAAGTTTTCTAGTGTGCATGCAGTCCTTGGGTGGGCTTGTTGTCCTACGTCCCTTTGTGTATGAAGCATTCTTCTGGCCTACTCCAAGAGGATTCTCCCAAATTAGGATGAAGGAAAGTGTCTTCCCCCCACACACACACAGATAGATGAGCTGGTGGCGTTCTCACACAGCCCCTCTCTTTCTCAACTTGCTCTTCCTTACACCCAGATTGATAAGCCAGTATCATCAGGGCCATAGTCAGGACTCCACACTTTCACACCATAGAGATGATGACTAGATTAAATGCTAGCTGAAATATGTTTTTGGCAGCAGATGTTTTACAGAACAACACTATTAACATATGACAGCAGGACTAACCAGGTTTGATGCTATATTTGGTTTTATACAAAACTGATAAAGATTTAGCAAATCCATTGCTGTTTTGTTCTAGCAGGGAGACACTCACCAAGTTAATGTCTGAATTTTGGTTTTGCTACTGGACAGTTTGGTGACTTCAGCTGGTTGTTGTTTAGTCCTTTTTCAAGTTTTTGATTTAATAATAGATTGATGAACAAAGTTCTAAATTAGAACATTTCCAATAGTGTGAATAACAACTACAGTAGTACTCTTAAATTTAGTTCTAGTGTTATAGTGATACCTGCTGTAAAGGATGGTTACACTGTCCTACTTCCCATATAAGGTGAGGACCTTACTGGGTAATTTTTACATAAGTAGCAAATACTGTCATGAATAAAAGTAGAAACCTTAGTCAGTTTCCATTATATCATCTTTATGGATAACTTTATTCTGTGATCGTTTTACCATTATTTTACTGGAACCATGTTGGACACCTCAGAGGCACAATTATATACTTAACTGCTTATAAGGCATATAGACCGCATATACTTCTTTATACTGCTGTACATTATAAGGGTTATGCTGCACCTTCAAATAGGCTTTAGAACCCTATGGAGTTCATATTTTTAACAGCCAAAGAAACACTGTTAATAAATGTTCTCAAGAGGAATACAGAAGGCTTCCACCAAGTAGTTGAAAAGATCCCATTTTTTGAATAGCTTAAAAATGTGATTTCATTATTAAAAGGGATCTATGCATGAAAATCTGGCAGGATGAAAATCGTATCCTAGAATGCTCTATTAAAGAAAATAGAATCTAAAACACAAAATTCACCCAATCAAATAAAAGAAGCATTATAAAACACTTCTTTAATGTGGCAGAGATTTTAATATATCTCAGAACAAGATAATTTCAGCAACATGTGCCACATTTTCACAGCACACTGAAGTGGACATCTGAGACAGCTGGGAATTTTCTCTTTGCAATTCATCATGTCACACTACTGCTTCATGCTTCGAAAGCACTTTTTCAACCACCTGGCATGCCCTAAAACTTTGCACTCATCATCCAGTTTTTGTACTCACTGCTGGAGCTACATCTATCCCATTCTTTCTGTGTCTATATCTGTATCTATATATATATATATATGTATATATATATATATATATATATATATACCTGTATCTATATCTATGTCTATATATATCTGCATCAATATCTATATGTATATCTGTGTCTGTATATATATATATATATATATATATATATATATATATATATATATATATATATACACATATATATATCTGTATCAATATCTATATGTATACCTGTATCTCTGTCTATATCTGTATCTACATCTGTATCTACATCTGTATCTATATCTGTATCTATATCTATATCTGTATCTATAGCTATATTTATGTCTGTATCTATAACTGTATCTGTATCTACATCTGTATATATATCTCTATCTATATATATATATATATATATATATATATATATATATATCTCTATCTATATCTGTATCTATATCTAATCTATATATATATATATATATATATATATATATATATATATATAACTGCATCTGTATCTATATCTGTATCTGCATCTATAATCTATATTTATATCTATATCTGTATCTGTATCTATACCTATGGTTGTATCTGTATCTAGAACTGTATCTGTATCTATACCTGTATCTGTATCTATATCTATATCTGTATCTATATCTATATCTATATCTGCATCTGTATCTGTATCTATATCTGTATCTATATCAATATCTATATCTATATCTATGTCTATGTCTATGTCTGTGTCTATGTCTGTATCTGTATCTATAACTATATCTGTATCTATATATGTATCTATATCTGTATCTATATCTATATCTATGTTTGTATCTGTATCTATAACTGTATCTATATCTATACCTGTATCTGTATCTATATCTATATCTGCATCTGTATCTATACCTGTATCTATATCTATATCTATATCTATATCTATATCTATATCTATATCTATATCTGTATCTGTAGCTATATCTATATCTATGTTTGTATCTGTATCTATAACTGTATCTGTATCTATACCTGTATCTGTATCTATATCTATATATGTATCTGTATCTATACCTGTATCTGTATCTATATCTATATATGTATCTAAATCTGTATCTATATCTATATCTGCATCTGTATCTATATCTGTATCTGTATCTGTATCTATATCTATATCTATATCTGTATCTATAACTATATCTGTATCTATATATGTATCTATATCTGTATCTATATCTATGTTTGTATCTGTATCTATATCTGTATCTATATCTGCATCTGTATCTATACCTGTATCTATATCTATATCTATATCTATAACTGTATCTGTGTCTATATATGTATCTATATCTGTATCTGTATCTATATCTATATCGAGTTCCTATTACCTGGTCAAATGTTTAGGTTAGTGAATACCTAAACGACTAACTGGTAATAACGAAAGCAGAAAAAAACGCTAATGGCCGATTTAACACAGGGAAAGAATTCCCTTGGCCGTTATATAGATTTTTCCCCTTTCCCCACTGTAGAGCGATCTCAGAGTTGGTATATTTAGTTGGGAGTTGTTGGGGGCACATCCTCCCACTTCATTTTGGTTTAAATATTTTTTTTTTGCGGCTGAGGGAATTCATTCCCTACGTTAAATCGTCCATTCGCTGTTTTAATTTTTTTATATTACCAGGTCAATGTTTAGGTATTCACTAACCTAAACATTCAATTGGGTAATATAGACCCTCTGTATCTATATCTGTATCTGTATCTGTATCTATATCTATATCTATATCGATATCTGTCTATATGTATATTTATCTATATTTATAAATACGTGTGTATGTGTGTGTACCTTTTCAGCCTGGTGGCATGCCCTAAAACTTTACTCTTGGGGCTGGAGACCCATCTAGCCCACTCTTTAGAATGCTCTGGTTAAGATTATTATCCTTTTTGTCCTAAGGTAATCTGGAGATGATTTAATAGGCAACTTATTAACAAGATGACAGTACTTAGTACTCATTAACTAAAGTAAGGGTGTAAGATGAGTAGTCTGGCTGTAGATGGAACTGGTATCCATTTTGTATGATTAAAATTCTTACAGTGATGATCATTTCTAGACACTAGTCTGATAATTGTAAAGATAATGTTCATTGCTTTTTGTAAGATGTGGGTGCTATGGGATGAGATAAGTCTTATGATTGGAAGGGTGGGTTCCAAATGAGGGATTAGTACAGTTATAGCTAACGTATGCCATGACTTATGGGGTTAGTTAGGCAGAAATAGAATAGCAAACATTTCAATTGCTTGCTCACTCTTTCTGTAATTAGTTCACAATGAATTTTAAATGAGGGATTATGAACCATCGTGAGGCTTATTTAGTGACATTCCAGTACCTGAGCTATTTTATCAGCATTTGTGATTGGTATTGTTAAATGGCTGTTTTTTTTATTTTTTTATAATTACAACATGTTGCAAACAACATTGTAGGAGTTTTAATAACAATGATTATCAAATGGTTGCTAGAGGACCAGTAGCAAAGTAAGTTGAAATCTTTGCAGCTGTTTTTAAATTTGTACTATAAGGGCAAAAACAATGCCAGCTGCATCCAGAGTTATAGATGATAGGAAATGGTGGTGGCAATATCTATTTTGAACAAAGAAAAGAAAATTAGGCCAAGTACTGACTCTTTGGTGTAAACCTGTTTTGAAAATGCCTTTGCTTAAATTCTGCTGACCCATCTGCACTTTGAAGTTTAATGCATTTTACTAGAGTTTTAAAAGGTTTAGTTTTCTTAGATGTTTGCAGTGATCAACACTTTTGAATGAACTCATGAAACTGATAAATATACTTCCTAAATACAACAACAATTGTCCATTGAAGTGTATATTTTAGTCACTGTGTATATGGTAATGGCAGTAAGTATACCATGTACTGGTTTGAATTCATGCTGGTTATTGGACAAATGGTCATATTTGTTGTTGTGATTAAAAGTTGATTACAAAATATTTTTTAAAATGCACATGTGATAGGACATTGTCTTGATATTGGTCTATAGTCATTGAGGAGGAAAAGCAAGGGGGCACATCCCGTTATTCCTTTTCTTCCATGCCTGAATCCTACAGTTTCAGGGACCACTAATTGAACCCTAGTCATGTGGGACATAGTAAGGGCTCCATCTCTCTTCCCCATGGTGACAGGCAGAGAATGCTTAAACCAAGGAAAAGCTGTTCCTGAGATCAGTTGTTGCTGTTGTTTGTCTTTCGGCTTTTCCTAGTAAGGGGTCACCACAGCAGAACTCTGGTCCTCTAATGATTGGCAGTAGATTTTTACGAAACGCCGAGGTGCCAGCTCGATGCCCAACCTTCAACGAAGGCACGCCCATTTATGCACACATGTCTTTTGAACACTACTCAACTGTGGGGACGACATGTAGACTCTACACAGAAGGCACTCCCAAGCCCAGCCAAGAATCGAACGGGAGAACCTCTTGCTGTGAGGTAACAACGCTACCGCCAAAGGCTGAATAAATGTGCCACAGGTTTTTCTGTAGCTGAAGCGGCTATTGTAAAAAATGTTGGAGATGTATTCTGGGTAGAATTTGTTTTCTTCTCTATTTTCTCAAATTGTTTGTAGCTCTCTTGGAAAACATTATCCTGAAGTCAAATGTAGAAGAGACTTACTGAGATTTAAGAGCTGTTTTGGAGGAGTTAGGGTGTTAGGAGAGGAGTGATGGGTTAATGGTGTTATGACGATGGAGGAAGAGTATTGTCGAGGGTCTAGAGGAAATTAATGTCCAGACATTTTGTAGAGTGAAAGAGTCCATGACTGAGGGAGATTTAATGGAAAAGCTTTTACTACCCTATGGAATTTCTTTAATAACTGCAGAACAGCCCTAGTTATAAAACCATCTAACCTTGCCTAATTTTAAGGTACAGGAATTTAGCCTTTTTAATTTTCAGTTTGCACTTTTGACTAAGGGAGTTAAATATCAGATGATTTCCTAGTGACTTTCCATTTATTCCACAACTTGTCTATATTTTTCATAAGATTTTTAAAAGAATGAGCTATCTAGGTGCAGCGCTAACCTCTTAGACATTCTTGCCTAGCTGGAAAACATTTATCAGTGATAGGCATGGTACAGTCTGACAGTGAGAAGAGGGACTTGATATAGTTATCACCCTTCTTAAGTATCTAGGTACTGTGGCACTTGTGATTCTTTATCCTCTAGAAAGTTCTTGATCTTAGGGCTTAATATAAGAGAGCTGTTTGTTTGCAAGAGGGGTCACGGAGGAGATTAGGGAGACAGCTGAAGTTTTACATCTTTGTGGAATGCTTATGATAAGGATGTCAAGCAGTAAGTCAAGGAGAGAACTTTTGTTGGTTAAGGGTTTTGGTCTAGTAGGGATTTCAGGAAGGGTGAATTGTATAACTGCAGCTCAATTTGTCTTAAACCTGAATGTAATGTTATGTATATATGACTTTGAAAATAATGTTATGTTTTGTAAAGTGTTTTATAATAAGTTAGTACTATGTGTGCTAAATGCTGGTATTGCTTATGACTGTAATCTGCTTGAAAGTAGCATTTACTAAATGTTCAATGTGTATTATTATCTTGGAGATTTTCTCCCTGGGCCTCCGCTGAAAATGGACATATATCCAGTCGGACTATCCCGGTCAACAAATGTAAAATAAATAAATAATAAGCAGAGTAAGATTGTTTAGGGAGAACAGTTGGCTAACTTGAGTTTTTTGTCCCAAAAGATCAGTTTTAAAGCCTGATACAGTTGTTATGTCACCTTTATTAGCAACTGTGATAATGTCTGGTAGGCAGTTTTCAAAAAGTTTAGGACATAAGGGTGTAGCTAACAGTTATGAGTAACTGAGTTTATGAGCATTTGAGTTCTAAGTCACTTTTGGGAATCTTTTTTGTTGCAAGTGTTTACACCTAGTCATTTTGGTACTATTTTAGCAGATTTCTTTATTTTGGCACTGTTTTAGTAGATATCTTTAACAGAAGCATAGTACTATCTGAGTTTTTTTTTTTCATTTGACCTGTTATTCAGGAATATGTGTGAATTATTTTGAATAAAGGTAGAAGAGAGATGTTACTTTTTATCCTCATTTAACATATGTATAGTTTGTGATTACTGATTCAGGCTTCAGCGCAGCACCATTTGGGTTGGATGTTGTGAGATTTTAGATAGCATATGTTATGCCTTTGTTGGACACAGGAGTGGTAATAGTGGTGATGGTTGACCTTGATATTTGAAATACTGGAATTGATTGGAGGTTAGGGACCTGTAATATTTAAGGGCAGCTGAGTCACTGGAGTAAAGTAATAGGGCCTGGGTTAGGTTTGATTTCATCAGTTTACTGATTTTTAGTATTATTAGGTATAAAACAGTATTATCTTTGTCCATTTTGATAGAGAGTAATGGAGTAGCTTTAATAGTTTCAGTCTAATACAATATGTTTATAAGAGGGGCCAGGTGCTTTACGTAAGCAGGAGAACATTTTTCAGCCTGATATTTACTATTAAGGCTTGTAATTCTGGTGGATAAAATTGGGAAGATGTCATACACGTGTGCCCCAAGTCATCTAACTGTAGAGTGCAGGTGAATATATGAACACTTACTACAGTGAGACTAGGTTTAGTCGTTATAGTCAAAGCTAGTGTTTTTTATAGTGTATTTGATACACATCCTTGGCACCATGTAGCACCTTCAAATTTCACTGCAGTCAACATATACCTTTAGCAGGAGGACACGTGAAGCATGAAACCCATCACTGAACGTATAATGATCTCAGATAGCAGTCACTTTCTTTAGCTGCATTTGACAAATGAGCAAGAAGGGGATGAAAGGGTTGCAGTACCATCCAGGGAGGCACAACACAGCAGCACATTTTGTAAAATTTGCAAGTCTATTCTAATGTTCTGTGGATCTTCTGGAGCAAATGCTCACGTGCCTAGGGAGTTGATCTATTCTCAACAATACCTGCATGATCTTTAAGCAGTCATGTTTAGTGGATCTGCCTAAATAATGAAGCAATGCTGGAGAGACAGGTCAAATTTACTGATCTGTAGTATTGTCACGACCAAAGAGAAATCTAAACTGCTTTAGTTATTGTCGAATTACTCGACATCTTGGTGGGTAGCTCATTTTTTTTTTATTTATCTTTGGCAAATGTGAATCTCTTTTCTGTGGAAGGAGAAACTAACAAAGATTCATCTCACCTTATCTTTACAAACGAAGAGTGTAAGAATTGTAAAAAAGATGAACTCAGTGCCATGCCTAGGCCATAGCAGTTGTTGAACAGGAAAAGTAATGTTCTGTTATGCAAGTCATTCTGAAAAATATCAAGGAGATATAAATCTCTGTCATTTCCATTGTGCCACATAATAGTTAAACTCATAGTGATCTTTACTCCCTTTTCAGATCTGATCTATCTGTATGTCTTGCTGGTTCAGAATGGAAAATTTTTGGATTGAAGAAAAATGATCACTAAATAAAAGGAGCTGATTATGCATGTTTGCTGTTTGTAATACACTTTTAAAGTGGAAACACGCATTGTGTAGTTTTGTGATACATTTAAAGTGTTCTCATTTATGTATTTATCTCTATGACTTGCTAAAGTAAGTAATTCATAAAGGATTCTACTGGTATGGCATATGGATGTCTCCACTGGCTGAGTATTAAGCATTACAAATGCATCACATGTTTACTGTGCTTTGACCAGCCTTGCATTGTGTGGGATCCTTTGTGAATTCCATTCACAGACTTTATAGATTTCTTCGTAACAGCTTGGATAATTCTGATTTCTTTCTTGCAGAAGATAATGTGCTGCTGTCTGATTGTTAGTGGGCAGGTGAGAGAGTGTAAACCTCTTGGGGTTTTGTTTATAAGTGAAGGTAGAGGGGATCAGGACAGTGATCATCTGACGGGTACACTGGTGGCCGTGCTACAGCTATTGCATTGGAATGTAGTGGTGAAAGTAGAGCTGAGTCATATGATGAAGTTGTCGGTTCACTTGTCTGTCTATGTTCTCAGCCTCAGTCATGGGCAAGTGCTTTTGGGTAGTGATAGCATGAATGGTGGATATCCATGGAAGAAATTAGGTTTCTTCTGGATCTATCTTTGTGATACAGTGAGGAGTGTAGAAAGCTTGGAAGATCTTGGAGTTGAAAAACGAATCATCTGTGCTGTCAGGAGTCAGATGACATGGTTTGGTCACTTAGTAAGACCATTCCTGGGTGTCTCTCACAGAAGATGTACCAGGTACAAATAATAAGAGGTCTGAGGCAGATCAAGGAAACACTGAAGGGATTATATCCATCAGCTCACCTGAGAACACCTCTGGATCACACAGGATAAGCTGAAGATTGTTGATAGGAATCATGAAGTCCATCTTGTTCAACTTGCTAACTCCATGACCTTCATCAAGACAACTTGTTTAGAAAAGTGATGGATAATTTTCATTAACAATGGACTGCAGTTGCCCATGGCATTGTCTGTTGCCATATAGAACTCCATCAATAATCATTTAAAAAATCTGCAAATATGAGACATCTACACTTCTAGATGCACAGATATTGATTTGATTTGTAAATGCAATTAACCTTCTTTTGTTGGCCTACCATTCTGCGTTAGCCAAACTGGCACTATGAATATACTTAATATTATGCAACCGTAGAGTAATTGTATGCTAATCTTTTTAAATACAGCACGTTTGAAGCATTACTTATGATGAGGTATGGAAAATGAAATTTTAAGGTAGTGTTTATACTGGGACTAGTTTTTGTACAAAACTGACAGCTGTGACACTTTAGAAAGCTCTCAGACTTCTACATTAGTGAGGCAAACGTCTGAATTAGTTGGCAATGGGTGACCTCAGTTCTTTGGTTGTTGCCAGTGGTCTAATGAAATGTGAGCTACTTTTCAACCAAGCCCATGATTTACTTTAGCTTTCAGGTAACACCATTGCAATGACTTCCTATCTGTGTAAAACTTTTCAATGGTGGAGTAAGTCTTAACAGATTTAGCAAACCTCTTTCAATATTTATTGTATGCGTGTGATTTACTTTACGGTAAATAAAAACTTTCATAAAATTATGTGTGTTTCTGTCTAGGATTGTCTGTTTCATGCCATTGAAAAGTTTCTGTCACTTTCATCTTTTACCAGGGTTTTTTTAAGAGGACAGTACAGAACAACAAGCGTTACACGTGTACAGAAAACCAAAACTGCAAGATCGATAAAACACAAAGGAAAAGATGTCCTTTCTGTAGATTTCAGAAATGCCTAACAGTAGGAATGAGGTTAGAAGGTAAGTGTTTCATTACAGTTTTTCCTGGGATTTATTGCTTGCCTAAATTAAACTTTAAATAAATAGAACTAGTGATTTTATTTTTTTCCGTCTGGAATGTAGTCAGTGTATAACGGTTTTCTTATGAGTCGCCTCATTTTTTTTTTATTCTTTCTTTCTGAGGCTTCATAATAATAATAATAAAAGAATAAAAATCCATGATTCATGCAGCTGACAGTGAATGCAGATAACTGGTTACTAATAATGGAAGTATCTTTCAATTGCAAAGTGTTTCAGAAAAGGAAAAGCTATGTTGCACAGGATAGCATAATGAATTTTCCACATCCTACATAAATGTCTAGAATTGGTGAATATCATAATTCATATACAATGTAATACACAATGACTCAGTCTGTAAAAAATTACAAGAACTTGCTATTAAGTATTCATAAACCTGATGCAGACGCAGTTATGTACTTTAGATCCCAGGATGTTCTAGGGGTACCTCAGGACTCATTTTTAAGGGATATTCACTTGTGTTCTTGGTAAAAGCAGAACAAGATCTAGTATTTGTCAGTAACCTATGAGGCTGAATAACTTTGCAACACTATTGTTTTCTCAAGATACTATTACTGTGGGATTCGTTTTTGGTGTGGAGGGGCTTGATACTTTTGTTCCTTTTCTTATCTGATATGCACATCTGCAAGAAATGAGTCTGATTTTATTTTGTGAATTGCCTTAACAATGAATAACTTACTATTCATGTATTATGACCTTACATACTATGTAAAGAAATTTAGGCTATAAATCAATTAAACACAGGTAAAAAATGCACTCTCCAAAGCTAAGAATACAGCAACCATGGGATCAGATGACATCCCAGGGCTGTGTACTACATGAACTACAATATGAACTGGCACTTCACCTAAGTGTCATGTTTAATCATAGCCTCACCTCAGGTTTCGTGCCCAATGAGTGGCACAGAGCTACAGTTATCCCACTCCACAAGGGGGGATCCACCTTGGATCCTGGAAACTACCGTCCCATCAGTCTGATGAGCCTTATCTGCAAGGCCATGGAGCATATTATCATGCAACTTATAAACAAAGACATTGGCAACCTTCAAACACTGAACCCCACCCAGTTTTGGTTTGTGAAGGGCCGATCTTGTCTCCTGAACCTGATTGACTTCTTTGAATCAGTCTTCAGAGCCATGGACAAGGGTAAGGTGGTCCACACATCCTATCTAGACCTTGCCAAGGCCTTTGACACCATCCCCACTCTGGAATCATAGATAAACTTACTAAGCTGGGCATTAATCCCTACGTCACCCAATGGGTTGCTAACTGGCTTACTGATAGAACCCACACTGTAAAAGTAGCTGACTCCAAATCCAGCTCCAGACAACTGACAAGTGGAGTACCTCAGGGTTCAGTCCTGGGACCGCTCTTGTTTGGCATCTACTTCTCTGAAGTACAGGCCAACACTAAGGGTCTCTGGCTAACAAAGTTCACAGATGATTGCAAACTGGGAACCATTATTGAATCCCCAAATGATGTGGATACTCTACAAAAGGGCCTTACAGAAACAGATGCTTGGTGCCAGAGCCATGGGCTCAAGCTCAATGCCAAGAAATATATAGTTATCCCCTTTGGGAAAAAACATGTACCCGTGAATTACCATATAGGTGGCAGTACACTAAACACTGAAAGTGTGATAAGAGACTTAGGGACACAGGTGGACAGTGGTCTCACCTTCGATAACCACATCGCCACAACAGACAGGAAATCCTTCTATGTGGCACACCTCATCACTACGGGATTTTCATCCAGAAAAAAGGAGGTCATTGTCCCACTGTACTCATCCCTCATTAGACCCATTATAGAATACAATGCCCTGTTTAGTATGTACCTCTCAAGACATCTGCAACAACTGGAAGGGCCGCAGAAATACCTCACTAAAAGAATCACAGGCCTAAAGCAGATGCCCTATGCTGACCGCCTTAAAAATCTCCAGCTATACTCTGTCGCATATTGTCTACTCAGAGGTGATCTCTGCTTAACATACAAGGCCATGTCAAACCCAGAGCTGTTGGACATGCTACACTTAAAGAAATACCAATCCCTCAGAGCCACACACTCCAGGGATCTAAACCTTGTCATCACAATAAACAGAACATGCTGGAGGGATAAGTTCCTGACCCAGAGACTCCCCAGACTCTGGAACAGCTTGCCCATACATGTCAAGCAGAGTGCCTCTTTGGCCCTCTTCAGAAGGAACCTTGACGATTGGATGGGAGAAAGGAAATTCACCCCGGGGATCACGTCAGTTGCCCTGCTAGACAGGGGTCCAGGGAAGTAAATAGTGTGGGAAGAAATAGCCAGGAAATTGTTATGGCTAGGCTTGTATAGGCCCTAGGTCTGATAGCCTAGTACCAACCTATCAACCTATGAACCTATAAACAAGCACTGTCGCTGTATCACAGAAGCAATTGATATGATGGCAAGCAAAATTTTATTTTGTCTATGTAACCACTGGGATGAAAAGTTTGACATAGCCAGTGAAACTCTCCATCAGTTCATGCTAAAGACATCATGCTTCACCGTCTTCACATGAAGTGCGTCTCACACACACAAGCTCATACACACACACACACACACACACACACACACACACACACACACACACACACACACAAACATCATAATTCCCACAGCTAAGAAAATTAGCAGCCCAATTGTCTGTCCTCAATCAGCTATGTATTGAGTAAATGAACTGTTTTATCCTGTCAGCACAGTCCTTGAACAACACGAAACAAGACACAGAATTATAATATAGGTTGAAACTGGACAACTTGCTCCTTTTAAGTAGTTGAGTTGTCCTTCTTTATCTCTAAGTGCCACCACACAGGATGAGCTCCCTCTGCTGAATCTCTGGCTATTAACCTATTCAGTATGGGAGATTACCAGGGTAACCCTGGGGCATACCTCAGAACTGTACAGATTTTCGCAGAATGTCCAGATTTCTTGCCTCATATTTTTGGTCCATTTTTCATTAAATTGTGGCTTTCTGGCAAATTAGTGGAAAATCATTGAAGACTGAAATCAGAAAATAACAGACATTTGATTTTTAGACTTTATACGCTTCAGAAAATTCATGGTACTGCAAAAGCTGTTATTCTGTTAACTTTCTAAGTTTGTAAGAACAATGCTTAAAAATTGTCCCTAATTTTCAACCTTTGTCTCTCCCCATTATTTCATTATTTATGGCTTTGTCCAGATTTCTTGCTCTTAGAGGTTGAGTTGTATGCCCTGGGGAGAAATAGTTGTAAATAACTACCCAGAAAACAAACCTGCAATGAAAATATTTGAAATCTTCATAGTTTTGCTGTTCTGTAATTCAACATTCAAGTCTGGTAAAGTGGCTGATATATAACTGACTGTTCAACTACACTGAACAGTCTTAAACAACAGATATGCCACATGGAAAGTTTACAGCACAGCCATGTTGTTACTCAAAGAAATAGTTTCAAAGCTTGCAGCACAGCCACAATAAAACTGAGCGGTTGCTTCTGTTCATCTGCGTTCATGCATTGTCCTCCATGAAGTATATAGGTACTTTGTAGAAGGACATGTGTAACAGTGATGTTGTGTTTCATAATGAAGGATACTGAGGAATAGTTTGTAAAAGATCTGCATCAGTTCTTGTCAGTGTTGCAGACTATGCTATAGGGCTTCAGAACTTCGTGTATATTCTTAAAATAAGACAAAAGTAAATGACCCATTCGATAGGATAACGACAATCAGAAGAATCGATGTGATCATCAGACTTTGAGCGACACAACTTAGTTAGGATTTTTCTCACTGAGCATGACATTCTAAATTGCATCTTTTCACTAAAACAGATTATTTACATTTTTGTCATTTTGAATAAATAGTGGTTCATCTGGTTTACTTTGCTTTAACCGTAAGCGAGCGGCCATATTGGTATGATACGTGCCTCGCTATCAGATTCCGATAGCTCAGATTGAGATGGTACTGATTGTGACATGAATGGTTTTTGATGTGTCAGTCTTATCTTTATGTATTCTGAGCTCCTTGATGTAGGAAATAATTGAGTTGTTGTTCTTACTGTGGTATGTACATGTTATTTAAACACTAATGAGTAGATAATCTGAAGGCTCTGAGGTTTGGTGTTTTCCTCTCTGGCCATATGTTCAACACAAAGTCAGGAATCTAGACACTGATGCATACAAGGAAAAATAGTTTTACATGTTTTTTAAACAGCCAAATGTTGTTAAGCTATTGGCACAAGTTGTGACCTCTCTTTTCCTGCCTAATTATTTGGTGTAATCTACAAGGACAGAAATATTTGCAGCTTATATTATATATATTTCTTCCTCTGTACTCACATTCACTCTGAGTAGCTGCTTTCAGCTGTTTTTGACTCAATTCAGTGTTAAATCTTGTACACATTCAGCATGTAACCATCCCAGGTCTACCTGAGAAGACCAACAAGCCAAAACAACGACAATGAGATGACCGACACCAGAAGACCGACAATGGAAATACCCGACAAGTTGAAATCCCGATGCCAAAAACACTGACATGCGAAACGAGCGCGATTGTGTAAGTGTGCAATAGTGATGGACTTACGGGTTAGGGTGCGGGTAAGATAAGTGTGCGATAGTGATGGACTTTAGGGTTAGGGTGTGGGTAAGGTAAGTGTGCGATAGTGACGGACTTTAGCGTTAGGGTGCGGGTAAGGTAAGTGTGCGATAGTGACAGACTTTAGGGTTAGGGTGCGGGTAAGGTAAGTGTGCAGTAGTGACGGACTTTAGGGTTAGGGTGCAGGTAAGTGTGAGATAATGATGAACCTTAGGGTTAGGGTTTGGGTTAAGGTTAGTGCACAGATAGTTGGGTATGTAAGGTTTAGTGTAGGTTTATAAGGTTTTTGGTGTGCTTGTGTTGTGTGTGTGTTTTTCAGAACAGCGAATTTGTTTTATTTTGTTAACTGTTGGAATTGTGCTCTGTCAGGCATGTGAACTTTTGTGTTTTTGAACTTTCGTTTTTGTGGTGTCATTGATCTCGTTGTCAATCTTGTGAGCTGTCATTTTACTGTAGTAGACCCAACCATCCCATATCTTAATATGCCTCTTTGCGACAGGCAGCCTCTCTTCCCTTAATGTTACAAAGCTCTTTTTTCCCTTCTTTTTTTCTGTAAAGGAACATCATTAGCTGTTTTTATTTATTTATTGATGTATTTATTTATATTTTGCTTTTATTTATTTATTGTTTTGCTTTTCCTGAGTGAGACATAGACAATCTCTGAGACATAGACAATCTCTGCTGTTGAAGAGTAATAGGGACCTGTGGAAACAATGGCTGATATAACTTCCTCCTCCTCCCCATCTTTCTTCTTCTCCTCCTCCTCATCTTCCTCCCCTTCTTTTCCCTTTACTCCTTCTGCTGTACAGACATTACACAACAGATCTACGCCCCTGTATACAATGAGCTAACTATTGATCAGAGATCGTGTAGCAGTCATGTGTCTTTTATCTATAGTCAACACCACAGATCAGTCAGATACCAAGGCCAGAAGCTATCATGATCCAGGGGAGAAGAGTAGTCGAATGGTTTGTTGGGGATTTTCTCTTGATGAAGTGGGTTCTAGCATTGTCTGTGTACCAGTAGTTTTGATCACTTGCTTTTGATAGTGGGACATTCAAAATGCAGTGGGTTCTATCCAACCATAAGTCCTGTGGATTCATATTCCAGTACTACCATTACAAGACAGTATCCGAGAGTACTTTGCTACTATGATGCCATTCCTCAGACTAGACATACTCAAAGTTCCATCTGCCTGAGCGGGCAAAAGGTGTTTTCAGTATTAAACATCCCATGTTACTTGTAAGGGAAGAGAGGTTCACATTAGCTTAACTCTGAATTTAGAAAAGCAGTTCAATAGCAGTATCATATTTTAACTAATTTCAGAAATAGATAAAAAAAAAAAAAAGAAGGAAACATTTCAGATTTTTTTTCAGAATTTAGCAATGTGTAATGCCTTGTGCTATCCTGCTTGTATCAGTATTGCTTAGTGGGGTATGTCTGAATGATTCAGAAACCCCTGTGTTTTGTGTGTGTGTGTGTGTGTGTGTGTGTGTGTGTGTGTGTGTGTGTGTGTGTGTGTGTGTGTGTGTGTGTGTGTGTGTGTGTGTGTGTGTGTGTGTGTGTGTGTGTGTGTGTGTGTGTGTGTGTGTGTGTGTGTGTGTGTATGCTGCCTGTCTATCTGCACTGCATATGTTTGTAGAAGGAACAGTACCACAGTTACCTATAATACCAGTACCTAAAGCAGAAATAACAGATAGTTATGCCTTTTGGGGTTAGTGTATAATTTGCAATCTCGAATAGCAGATGGTAATATCTTTTAGGTATAACATGTATAACTTGACATCTAGAACTCTGAACGTCACAACACTTGGTTTGTAGAAAAAAAATTCTATTGTGCCCTCCTGAAGGCTAGATATAGTGCAGAATATCACAGATTTCAAGGATTACAAAAGAAAGTTGAATTTAAGAATTGTGTGTGATTATTTGACTGATTCTTCACATTTTGCTGTACCCAGTATATTTAATCTACCTTTATATCTGGCTGTACTAGGAGTCACGCGCATGTGTGAAAGAGATATTAAATAATTGCTTAACAAAAAATGACAAGGTGAATATAATTTAATGAAGAAAGAATGATTAGTGGTGAAAGCTTTGAGTAATGACAAATCTATTAGGATAATGAAACTGGATAAAGATGGCGCTGCAGTATTAACAGATTATAGAGCTAATGTCTGATCATGTGAATGAATTTTTAATAAGTTAAACTCAAAAATAAGTCGGTGCCTGGAATATAAAAAGTGCATAATCATTTAAATGATTCACCACTGAAATGTTTCATTTCTGCCAAAGATTTAAACTTAAGCATGTGTCAGTGTCACTTGATAGTGAATTAAAAGGTGTTAATCATAAAAGAATTTCTTACATTACAGTTTTTCTTTTGTGGAACGGATAAAACAAATAAAAATTAATAAAGAGGATCTGTTATCACCAATTGATGTGAGGGTATTGTATACAGTTATTTGAAAAGATATAATGATAGTGGTTATCTAGTATGTAGTTAAAAGGTGAACAATGTACAGTGGGTGAAATTAGATTCATAACAGCAGGTAGTTTCAGACTATTTTTTGTGTTTGATAAATCTTATCAGCAATTAAAGTGGTTGCAAAAGGAACAACCATGCTTTTTTATTTTAACAATTTCATTAGATATACTGAGAACAGAACATATTATGTAAATAACGTGTTAAGTATGGAAAATTATGCAACAGTGTTGTTGATATTTTTTGTGACTCAAATGGAAAAGAAACATAATTTCTTGTGTTTATGAACATGAACCGTTTTTTAGATTTTTGCATGCTGTAATATAGGGTTAACTTTTTGGATGTCCAAGTTTACAAGCAGGAGAAGCATTTGAAAGATGTTTCTATTATTAGTTATGCAAACACAGGGAATAATTATTTGTTGCACTCTTCAACCATGCATCCTAGTTATTTAAAACTTAACATTGTTAAAAGTCAGTGCGTATGCTAATGGGGATCAGGTTAACAACATTTTAGAGGAGTTACATAAAAGATTTATAAACAGATGCTATCCAGAAAAAAAGGGCAATGGAATCATGTGAAACATTTAGGTACAGTCAGCTGATGAGCCATAGACAATATTGCCGAATGCTGAAGAAGATTTTGTAGGGATAAGTTTGTATCACAGAGAATATTATATTACTTCTATGGAGGCAACTTCCACTCCACATAAAGAAAAGCATTATCTTCTCTTACTTTAGTCAAATGCAGTTTAGACAGCTGGGAAACTAGAACTTGACATCCAGTTTAGCACCTCTTTCCCTCATGGATGGGTAAACATCCAACTATAACAATGCATCCTTATTTGGCCCATCTCTGGATTATTTGTATGCAGAATATAAGGGCTACAAACTAGCATGGGAATACAAGGCTAGGTTTCTTAAGATCGTCACAGACCAATAGCTTAGTAAGTATCTATGAACATATCAATAAACTGGAGCATGGTGATGGCACATATTTTCCAGTTAGTCCAAATGTGAAATGATTATTTGTAATAACTGGCATAAGTTGTCAGCTAGCTGAGAAGTGATGAAATTATTAGGGAAAAACAACAGGCTTTAATACCAATAGGGGCAAATATTTAAAAGACTTACTTAAACAAAATGCCACAAAAGAAGAAGAGAATGCTGGTCAAAAAGAGACATTTAAATGTTATACTTAACATATGTAAACATGTAGCAGATAGTCCGAATATTTACTGTTCTTCTACAAGTAAAAGGCATCTTTTTTAATATGCAAGCAATTTGGATTTAATTATTTATAGAGCAGTACATACTACCTGCAATGTATATCATATGAAGACATCAAGAAGCTATGGAACAGGATACATGAACATTTCTACAGTATGTGCAGTTAATGCCTTTATAAATGCAGCAAGATTTGTAAAAATTTGAAAATGTTTATATTTTATGTGGTTGATCATGTTATAGAAAGTTTTTTTTTTTGTGGGGAAAATAGAGGTATTTTTAAGAAGTGTGGAAAAGGACCTGTATGCGAACTTTTGTGACAAAAATTATGACAAAATGGACAATCTTTCGGATAAAGAGTCTTCAGCCCTTATTTCCTTAAAATCCAACAGTGATATAATAGTACGTCCAGCTGACAAGGGTGGCTTAACCGTTGTAATGGACCGAAAATTTTATATAGACTCTATGACGGACATGTTGAATGCTGATTCTTATCAAGTTGTAACTTTCTCTGAGGTTGAGCAATCTTGTGAT
>NC_056750.1:395760747-395778247 GCF_019279795.1 Protopterus annectens
TCCTTCAAAGCCCCCGGGCCAGTGGAAAATATGACCCAAAATGCAGAATCCTTTACAAAAGCATTCTATGGACACCTACAGGAATGCATGGAGCATGCTATCCCAAATAAAATCAAGACTCACTCCTCCAAAGGCAGGAGACCTGTCTGGTGGACCCCGGCCATAAATAAGCTATACAACAGAAGGAGAAAGCTACTACATGATAAAGCAAAATCCCAAAAAGGGAAGGCGGCTCTGATCAGTACTAGCAAGAAACTACGATCCCTCATAAAATCATCTAAGGCCAGCGTCAAAAGAAAAATTGCACAAGACACTAAAGATAATCATAAGGCCTTCTTTAGTTATGTCAGAAACCTGGGAGGCAACTCCCAGATATGTTCTGAGTTAGTGCAAAATGACAAAAAATACACTGAACCCACAGACATTTCCAACATCCTGGCAGAAAGATTCAGTGCAAACGTCTTCCCCCCCAAAAGAGCAAATGTCTATCCCAACAGAGTGTAGCCTTCCTGAGATCACAGATGCACAGGTGAGAGCTGCCCTCTCCAAAGCAAAAAACACAGCATCAATGGGACCAGACAGTGTTCCGGGCTGTGTCTTACACGAGCTCTAAGAAGAACTAAACCCTCATGTAAAGTCACTGTTCAATCTCAGCATTACTACAGGATATGTACCCAAGGAATGGCGTACAGCAACAGTGGTCCCACTCCACAAAGGTGGTGCCACAACAGACCCCGGAAACTATCGCCCTATAAGCCTGACTAGCCTGGTCTGCAAAGCTATAGAGTGTATCATCATGGAAATCATAAACAAAGACATTGGGAACCTCCAGACACTGGATCCTACCCAATTCGGCTTTGTTAATGGCAGATCTTGCCTCTTGAACCTGGTTGACTTCTTTGAAACAGTTACCAAAGCCATAGATGAAGGGAAGGTAGTCCACACAGCCTACCTGGATCTCGCAAGAGCCTTCGACACAATACTCCACTCGGGCATCATAAATAAGCTCACCAGCTTAAATATCAACCCCTATGTCACAAGATGGGTTGCAAACTGGCTCAGGGATAGAACCCACATGGTCAGAATAACAGGTGCCATGTCAGACTCTAAACCAGTTACAAGTGGCGTCCCACAAGGCTCAGTCCTGGGACCTCTCTTGTTCGGTATATATTTCTCAGAGGTACAGGCTAACACGGGTGGACTATGGCTGACCAAATTCGCAGATGACTGCAAACTGGGTGCCGTAATTGACTCTCCGGCTGACACAAGCATCCTCCAAAAGGGTCTCACAGAGACAGATAACTGGTGCCAGAGCCATGGCCTAAAGCTAAATACCAAAAAGTGCATAGTCATCCCCTTTGGGAAAAACAAAGTGCCCACAAATTACCACATAGGTGGTAATCCATTAAGTACGGAAGAAGTAATTAGGGACTTGGGGACCCAAGTAGATAGCAATCTCTCCTTTGACAATCATGTTGCCAAAGTGGCTAGAAAGACCTTCTATATAGCCCACCTTATCATGAAAGGATTCACATCTAGATCAAGAGAGGTCATTGTGCCCATCTACTCATCACTTATCAGGCCCATAATTGAATACAATGCCCCATTTGGGATGTACCTTACCCGACACCTGCAGCAACTGGAAAGACCCCAAAAGTACCTCACCAAGAGGATTAAGGGGCTCAAATAGATGCCCTATGCAGCTCGGCTAAAGAAACTCCAGCTCTACTCAGTTGCGTACCGCCTACTCAGAGGCGATCTGTGTCTGACGTATAAAGCCATGTCCAACCCAGAATTAATGGACATGCTTCACTTCAGTAAATCCAAATCCCTTAGAACTACACGCTCCATAGACTTGAACCTCAGAACAGAAATAAATAGGACATGCTGGAGGGACAGATTCATATCCCAGAGGCTCCCCTCACTCTGGAACAAAATCCCAATCCATGTTAGACAGAGCCCCTCACTGACCCTCTTCAAGAGAAATCTTGACGAGTGGATAGGAGATCGTAAGTTTACCCCTGGGATCTCTTCTGTGTCCCTGCTTGAAAGAGGTACAGTAAACTAACCTTAAAAGGGCTACCTTCTGTGACCTACTATACAGAGACACAGTCAACTAATCTAAAAGGGTGGTGAAAGCCAAACACACACTGGCTAGGCTTATAAATGCCCTAGGGCAGATAGCCTAGTACCAACCTATGAATCTATGAACCTATGATCGAAGTTTTAAAACTTCAAATGTTCTGAACAGAGATCTCCTTACAGCGCAGAACAAGAAATTTTCCCTTTTCTTCGCTGCAGTGTCATCTCGGAGTTGGTATATTTAAATAGCAGGGGGTGTGGGGGTGCAGGGGGGCTTCCCCCCTGCAAAAACGTCCAGGAAAATTGTTTTGTTTTTTCTTTTTCTTTCAGATGTTTGAAGTTTTGAAACTTTGATTATATGGTCTCGGCCATGTGAAATTCGAAGTTTTAAAACTTCGATCATCTACAGTAGACCCATATATATAAACAGATAGATAAATATGCAGTGTTTTTAGTGAGTCTTTGCATGTCATGTGATTTTAAATATATGTCATGCAACTGGGTTTTTAATGCATTTAAGAATGTGTGTGAAAAATACAAGTTAGTCTGATAAAATCTTGAATATGAATATAAAAGTACTTGCTAATTTTTGATTGTGTATTAAAGTTGTGTAGCCAACAGCTTTTGAGCTTGTTTTTTTTTTCCAGTACAGTAATTTGAATGGTTGTTTGGTTATTTATTTATTTATCTAGTAGCTTTTCAGAGGCAAAAGATATTGTTCTTTAGGATCATGTGATCATGGGGATCACAAGGCAATTAAGTCAGGCTTATAGGTTCATAGGTTCATAGGTGTGTACTAGGCTAATAGTCCTGGAGCCTTTACATGCCTAGCCCATAGGATTACCCTGGCATTGTGCCAGCCAACCTTAGTTCCCAGTGCCTCTGTTGAGTAAAGCCACTGGAGTGATCCCCGGGGTGAATTTTCTATTTCCCATCAACTTATCAAGATTTCTCTTGAAGAGGGCCAGTGAGATGCTCTACTTGACATGTATGGGAAGTCTATTCCATAGCATGGGCAATCTCTGGGTTATGAACCTGTCCCTCCAGCATGTTCTGCTGATTGTGGTAATGAGGCTGAGGTCTCTGGACTGTGTAGTGTGGAGGGATTGGGATTTCTTTAGATGTAGCATTTCTAACAGAGCTGGGTCAGACATGGCTTTGTAAGTCAAGCAGAGATCGCCTCTAAGTAGGTGATATGAGACAGAGAATAGTTGGAGTGTTTTTAGTCTGTCCATATAGAACAAGTGTTTAAGGCCTAGGAGCCTCTTTGTGAGGTACTTTTGTGGCCTCTCCAGTTGTTGCAGGTGTCTAGTGAGGTACATGCTAAATGGGGCATTGTACTCAATGATTGGCCTAATGAGGGAAGAGTAGAAGGAGACAATGACCTCTTTCTTCCTGGATGCAAAACCCTTAGTAATGAGATGTGCCACATAGAAGGACTTTCTGACCACAGTGGCAATGCAGTGGTCAAAAGAGAGGTTGCTGTCAACCTGTGTTCCCAGAACTCTTCTAACGCATTCTGTGTCCAGTGGACTTACATCGATATATTATGTACAATAACAGAATGGTTGATGGTGTTGAATGCCTTGACTAGATCCAAATAGAGCAACCACCATATTCTGCTTCTGTAACCTTCTCAAAGTAGTCGACTAAAGATATGGCCTCCCCTCAACTTTTTGCATATTCTTTGTACCATAGACTCACTTGTGCCATTTTATTAACTTTCTTATTTCACATTTCACTTCTGGAAGCAGTTTTCATCACAGCTTTTATTTTCCACTTTTATTTCCTGAAAATCACCAGCATATTTTACAGTCTTCTTGAGAACCAAATGCTTCTTAGCTAACATATAAACCTCAAGGATATTTATACCGATTTTATTCTATCCTTTTTATTTTAATCCTGATCGGGTAACATCCCGCCTATCATCCCAACTCTAAAAATTAATATTTTCATAATAAGAATCTCTGATAAAGTGCAATTCATTATCCATGGGAGTTAGACTCAGGAGCATGTTCGCCTTTCTACCGTGATATCCAGAGTTTTTGGATCAAAAAATGAATAAGAAGTACAGAAAAAAAAGAGATAAAACTTAGCTTTCAGAAATTACCTTGGTCATAAAACAAGTCTCAATTAAATGAAATGCAGAAGCTACTTATTGCTTTACCAAATGTTCCAGATCTACATATGAACTAATGTTGGTGTTAATTAAGGCCAAAACCAATAATAGGGTATTTTTTAACTGCATCATAAAGTTAAAGCAAAAAAGTTATGAAAGCAACATTATCAATAAGCAGTAGAAAGATCAGGCAGCCGCAGGTTACAATGAATGTGCTTGCAGAAGTACTTCAGACAAAGTTTACAATAAGAAAAGAAAAGCACTAGAGTATGACGTAGGTAATGGAAGATATCCTTTACAAGTACAGACATGATAACCGCTGAAACAAATAAAACTAAACACTCACGTTCCATGGGACTATAGTGATTTCCTACACTGAAGCAAGGAAAACACAACTAAATCCTGCATCAGTCATGTTTAACAGAATGTAAGCAGGTGGATACATCCCTGAGTTTCAGCAACGGGATATAGTGGCATTGTTTGCACATGAAAGTGTGGGGGTGGGGTGGTAGTTAATGCGTCACATTAAATCCAAACAATACTAGACCCATTAGCCTGACCAGTAGTCTGTGTAAAATAATTGCAGAATTCACACTGGAGCTTAACCTTATCCAGAATAGCATAGCAGGCTGACTTTTATTAGATATGGAAGCATGTAAGTTTGTTAAGGGCATATTCTGTTTCTTGAATTCTTTGACATTCTTTGGATGGGTAACAGTGACACTTAATCAGGGATTGAGAGTGCCCATTGCTTATCATGTTTGTTTATTATTTATTTTACATTTGTTTACCTGGGATGTCCAACTGGGCCAGTGGCTCTTTTTTCAGCAGAGGCCTGAGAAGAAAAGCTCCATTATAAAAACATATTAAAAACAATACAAGAAATCAATAATAATTAAGAATAAATAACTATAGTAAATATAGGTATAAGCAGTTTATACGTAAACAATAAAAATTGAGACAGTAATATAAATTGGAAAAAAAGAAAGCTGATAAATAAACCAGCATGAAGTAGTGTGTGCCATCATAGAGAAATGACTTATCAGAAGATCAATATCATGGTTTTGGTGGTATATATTTATGACATACATGTATGGTATATGAACAAAAATATAGCTGATTGCTGCAATGCTAGTGTTACTTGTTCTAAACAGTGACACCTGAGGCAATACTGAGGTGAAGTAAAGGAGGGAATATGATGAAACTGTAGGAAGCTTGAGACAGGTGGATAAAAATAGGAGCAGTAGTGAGCTTGAGATAGGTAGAGAGAAACTGGAATTCCATGAGAGAAGGGATACTTTGGATGTTAACGTTTAGTAAGGGAAGAGATATTTTGGTTGTAAGAACAAGGAAGGGCAGACTGGATTAGTGCAGGAGCAAAGCCACTTTTTGGTTAGGTGCTCCTTAAGCAGAAGTTTAAATTTGGATGTGTTGCTAGAATTTAGCATTGTCTGAGGCATGGAATTCCAGGATTTAGATATTTGGTGGGAGACTAGAGAGTTACCCTAACAATTATTAGATTTAGTTACTTTGAGTAGTAGATTGTTGGAGGATCTTATTGGCCTGCCATTTGAGTAGGGCTGCACTTATCTCCTGAGTGCTGGACAGTTGTCTGCATGGTGGAAGATGGAATGAATGAAAGTTAGTTGGTTGAGGGATAGGAGATTGGGTAGTTCAGTCCAATTTATTTTATGAAGCGCTGTGCAGTGATGTGATCTGTAAGGGAGGTTAGTAGCGAATCTTGCGATTTTGTTATAGCAGGACTCCAGTTATTTTAAATCTGATTTTCTGACAGTAGTGAATATCAGTGTGAGGCATATAGAAGGGTAGAGAGTAGATGAGTCCTAGCTATGGAATGTCTAATGGCTTCAGTTAGGTATGGGTTGAATCTGTATAGTGAGCCTAGCTTAATGTGGACCTTTTGATGGTTAGAACGAGGTGTTTGTCAAATTTTAGGCTTTTGTCATTGTGACTCCAAGGAGTTTGGTGTGCTGGACAGGTTCAATTTTAGTTTTATGGGCTGAGTAGATGGTGAAGGGGGGACAGTTATCAGGAACTTTGCTATTAGGGAAGAGCATAAGATTTGTTTTATTTGGACTGAGTATGAGCTGAGAGTCTGAGAGGTATTTTTCAATGCCTTGGAAAGACTGTTGGGTTGTTTGTAGGAGTTCTGAACATATTAACAATGGTTGCATGCTGGGTGGCTGTGTTGAGCCTGTTGTTGAATATGGTAAAGAGCAATGGACTGAGAATTGAGCCTTGGGTTACTCCTACTGAGACCGGTAACAGGGTGGAGAATTCATTTTGCCACTTAACTGCCTGTTGGTGCTCAGTTAAGTAGCTGAGAAACTACAAGAGAGCTGGCTGGGTTATGTTTAAGAAAGCTAGCTCATTTAGTAGCTGTTGGTGGGATTCTGTATCAATGGCCTTAGACATGTCAAGAAAGATAGATGAGACAAGCTGGTTGTCATTTCTAAGCTGGTTGATTGAGTTTGTAAGACTAACAAGGGCAGTGGTTGTACTGTGTTTAGGTCTGAAGCCATGTTGAGATGCAGTTAGGAGATTATTGCTTAGTAGATAGCTGCGGAGTTGTCTGTGTATCCATTTTTCAAGAATCTTGGCTTTGGGAGGGAGAAGGACAATTGGCCTGCAGTTTGAGAACTCAGTAGAGGACCTACCTTTATGAAGAGGGTGATATAAGAGACTTTCCAGAGTTTGGGGATGTCCTGCTCAGCAATAAACTGGTTTATTAGCAGAGATATAGGGTAGGAGATGGCATCTGCTGCTAGCTTTAGAAATTCATTGGGGGGTTGGTCAGCTGTGAGGTTGGGGGGCTTATGTTTGGAAAGATGTTTTTTGATGGTATTAGTTTGAACTGGTTTGATTGAAAAAGAATTGAGGGTTCTGTCTAATTCATTAGGAACAGACAGGGGAGTCTTGCTGTTGTTTTTACTAGGGATAGTATAGAGTTGATAAAGTGTGAATGAAATTGTGAGGCAATATTATCTGTGCAATTTGTTGTGGTTGAAGCTGGGGTTGTGATCTGTCCAGGCGTTAGTAGTTGTTTGATGGCTCCCCCAACATTTCTGGGGATTGTTTTGGTACTTTTCTTATATTTTTATATAGTATAGCTTTTTGTTGTGCCTGATTTGTTTTTGGCAAGGTTGCGTTATTGACAGTATGTAAGAAGGGAGTCTTGATTTTGGTCATGTGGGATAGGGACCAGGCTCTGTCTCACTGTTTGAGGAGCTGCTTGGTATCATTGGTAAGTCATCTTAACCTGGGAAATGCTTTTGGCTTTATTCTATATAAGATAATAACTGACAAAAGCATTAAATGTCATGTCATGCATTATTTAGTGGTTAAAACACTTGTCAAGCAAGTCAGGAGAGAACACCTGCCTATTTCTTGAGAAGTTACTAATGATATCCCACACCACATCTTTTGGGACTACTCTTCTCAAATATAAAAGAGAGTAATGGACTCTGGATAGTCATATGTGTTGATGATTTCCAAATAAGTATCATCCTTCAAAAAAGATGCAGAAGATCTCCTGGATGATGTTGAAGATAATTTACCTGGAGCGGTAATGATGACCTCAATGTTAATATCAGTAAGTGTGGCATTGTGAGGCTTGGCTAAAGACGTAAATGATGACTTCAAAATAAGTGTTTAAATAACAAAAACAGTGCCTCGTTTCTTTTATTTGTGAATCCTACTAGGGCTATGCTGCTGTTTCAGTATCTGTTCTTGTCGTTCTTCTCTATGCAGTCTCATCCTTATGCACTGCTTTTGGCTCTTTTCCTGTTTTCATCCAGTATTATCAAAATACTCCCGACGTCTACTTACAAACCAGTCTGAAGTCTCTAAAAAATTTGTCTTACCAAATCTGCAAGTTTAGTCATGACATCATCATAGTAATGACATCATCATGTGTTAATTAGTCTTATTCACACCTGCTGCTCCATAAACAGGATCCATAACCATGGATTCATGACACTATAATGAAGAGATAAGCTCCATGTACGTTGGTATCAATCTACCACCAGCAGCATCCATTTGTACAAAATATTAAAACAGGTGTTTTTTGCAGGAGGTAAACCCTCATAGCACTCCATATGGGGGTTTTGCCACCATGCCCTCTTACTTAAATATACTAACGTCATGGTCATAAGACCATGGGGAAAGGCAAGCATCCTGAAGGAAGTGAGATTACACACACCGTCCCCAATATTACACAGTAAATGTAAATTGCAGCTACAGTTCAAAACATTTATATTGTTCAGCCATCATTAATAACAAACAGAAAGTTCACAAATGCAAAGGCCCATGCTGACATTTACAAAAGTCTAAGGATATATGCATTATCATAATTCCACAGCAAACAGATACATGGAACAATGACTTCACAAGCTCAAAGGAAAATCACTGGAAATGCAATGCATTCTACTAACACAGGCACTTAGTATTATACCCTCATTATTACTTACTCTGGCATGAGTAGGCCCAATTAAAAGACAGCACGCCCATAACAGTCACTGTACCATAATATTCCAACAAAATGAAGGTGGTGCTTTAATAGCAGCTATAAAGACCTGGAAAGACAGAACTTATTGGAGTAATTCCCCCTAATTAGAAGTACAGTGATTGTACAGGTTTACTTAGGAGCGGGGGGGGGGGGTTAAGTGATTTACCAAACTAAGGCATTCCTTATTTTATACAATTGTTACACGCATAGATTTGGAACAAACTGATGTCCTGTCAGAGACTATAACCCTAAACTTTTTTCTAGTTGCTGCCTACTACTATGCTAGTATTTTTAAATCGATTTTTCATGTTGATTAGATACACACAGAATCATCAATTTCTTTGGCACATCAGAACAGAGCACTGCATACATTCCATGTCTAATTTGCTGTCCTTTTGCCTGACTGCACAGCACTGCATATCTGTTAAATAATTACTCTTTTTCCCTGGTTATAGAAACAGAATGACACAGTCTTCATTAGTCACACAGCTTAGTGTTACTAGATGTGGCTGCAGAGTTGGCTGGTGTCATTCAGCTATACCTGTAACCCTTGTAACCCCCCCCAACAAAGAGGTGTTAAAAATTCTCTCACTTAATGTTACTTCTACAGTACACTGTACAGAAAGATGGATTCTCGAACTGAGTTCAGATGGCTATTAAATGAATGTTGATCACTACAGAGCAGGGTACCTGTAGTCACCAAAAGTGCAGAACACACACACACACACACACACACACACACACACACACACACACACACACACACACACACACACAGCACACACAAAAAAAGTTAAGGCTGTACTTTCAGCTTGGACTGCTATATTATCTAGCAATCATGACGTTTTTCAATAAAAAATTGACATAAAAACAGTAAAATGATATCGGTACATGGATAAATACTTGCTGTTTCATATCCCTGGTCAGCCTCAGTAAGAAGCTGAGATCCCTCATAAAATCATCCAAACATAGTTATGAAAACAAATTTGCCTCTGATTCTAAAGACAACCACAAATCATTCTATAGCTATTTCAAGAATCTCAATGGCAATACTCAGATCTGCTCTGAGCTACAGCACAATGGCACTAAATATACAGAACCAACTGATATTGCCAACATCCAAACAGATAGGATCAGTGCTAACTTTAACCCCCTCTCATCCCCTAAAGGGCCCATCTGTATACCGGAAGAATGCAAAGTTCCTGTAATTCCGGCTGCACAGGTAAAAACCTCACTCTCTAAAGCCAAGAACACTGCATCCATGGGACCTGACAACATCCCAGGTTGCCTTCTATACAAACTACAAAATGAACTGGTACCCCACCTAAGTACCATGTTCAGTCATAGCCTCACCTCAGGCTTTGTGCCCATTGAATGGCGCACCGCGACGGTTATCCTACTTCACAAAGGGGGAGCCACGACAGACCCCGGGAACTACCGCCCCCATTAGCCTGATGAGCCTGGTCTGCAAGGCCATGGAACATATCATCATGGAATTCACAAACAAAGACATTGGAGATCTCCAAACTCTGGACCCCACACAGTTCGGGTTTGTAAAAGGCAGATTATGTCTCCTAACCCTGATAGACTTCTTTGAAGCAGTCACCAAAGCCATAGATCAGGGTAAGGTGGTTCACACAGTCTATCTAGATATTGCCAAGGCATTTGACACCATCCCCCGCTCTGGAATTATAGATAAACTCACTAAACTAGGTATAAATCCCTATGTCACAATATGGGTTGCCATCTGGCTTACTGACAGAACCCACACTGTGAAAGTAGCAGACTCCAAATCAAACTACAGACCAGTGACTAGTGCAGTACCACAGGGTTCAGTCCCAGGTCTTCTGATGTTTGGTATTTACTTCTCTGAAGTACAGGCTAACACAGAAGGTCTTTGGCTAACTAAGTTCGCAGATGACTGCAAACTAGGAGCCATAATCAAAACTCCTAATGATGTGTACATCCTGCAAAAGGGCCTCATTGAGATGCCTGGTGTCAAAGCCATGGCCTCAAGCTCAATGCCAAAAAGTGCATTGTCATCCCCTTTGGTAAAAACTCTGTACCCATGAACTATCACTTAGGTGGTAGTCTACTTAATACCAAAAGTATGATAAGAGACCTTGGGACACAGGTGGACAGTAGTCTCTCCTTTGATAATCACTTTGCCATAGTGTTCAGGAAATCCTTCTACGTGGCACATCTCATCACAAAAGGTTTCTCATCCAGAAAAAAAGAGGTCATTGTTCCCTTCTACTCATCACTCATCATTAGACCCATTATAGAGTACAGCGCCCCTTTTGGTATGTACCTCACAAGACATCTACAACAACTGGAAAGAGTCCAGAAATACCTCACAAAGAGAATTACTGGCCTCAAACAGATGCCCTACGCAGACTGTCTCAAAAAACTCCAGCTTTACTCCGTCGCATATCGCCTACTTAGAGGCAATCTCTGCCTAACATACAAAGCTATGTCAAACCCAGAGCTGTTGGACATGCTCCATTTAAAGAAATCCCAATCCTTCCGAGCTACATGATCTAGGGACCTAAACCTTGTCACCACAATAAACAGAACATGCTGGAGGGATAGATTCCTGTCTCAGAGACTTCCCATACTCTGGAACAGACTAACTATCTATGTCAAACAGAGCTCCTCATTAGCACTCTTCAAGAAAAATCTTGATGATTGGATGGGAGATCGGAAATTCACCCTGGGGATCACTTCTGTAGCTCTGCTTGACAGGGGCAGAGGAAAATAATTTTCTTGGGTGACGAAAACCAGGGTACCGTTTTGGCTAGGCACTTGTATAGGCCCTAGGGCCAATAGCCTAGTATCTACCTATAAACCTATTAACCTATGAACCTATGAACCAAATGCATCCAGGATAATCCATATTCTCTCTGCAGCAATTTGTTAGATTTGTGAAAGCCCTGGTACAAGTAATCTGACCCAAATCTTTATTGAAAAAACATTGATATTTTAATGTTTTTAGGTTGCAACTTGTGTGGTAATCATTACTCTGGATATCTGGTACATGGTTGTTTTTAAGTATGTAAAAATGCATGTTAGGAACATAAAATCAAGCAAAACAGCACATCTGTACAAAAAGATCCAAGCAGAAAGTATAAGGAGTAGCTCTCATCTGATTGTTCTGCAACCTTCACCTGCCTTTTAGTTACCTTGTCAGTCCCATCAATAGTAAAACACAGTCCTATCAGATTATTGCTGGCTGTCTGAAGGACCTAACGGAGTACTGTGCTTGTTGACATTTGTACAGCTAGCACCCTCCTCAAGCATTTTATTATCAGTTTATGAGAGGTTAACAGAAAAGGAGGTGCTTACCAGCATCTTCTTAGGAAATGCAAAACATGCTCCTCTACGTATATATAATTAGCTATACATTCCAGTACTCTGACTTTGCAGAGTAATTTAGTGAAAAAGTATCATGTCCTGCCTTTGACACTGAGTATAACTACCTGAGCACTTCTGTTTTGTGTGGTCTTAAATTGGGGTGTCAAATTTTAGCTATGTTGTTCAGAATGAAAATAGTTTGATTTACCAGCTGGCCTATAAATAGTATGTTACATCAAGTGCAATAGTTGCAAATGAAAGAAACACAAAATGCTTATTTTTGTTTTATGGGACTTTCTGTATACATAGATAATTTCTAGGATCTTATAGGCATGAGTTTTGATGGGACCTAACACTGATTATGTAATTACAAGCTTTACTCCATCAATAGGTTTTTAGACCATGCAGTGTATAATAGTATTTACCAAATCTGCAGTGTAGATAGCTGTAGCTAAGATCATCAATAACTGTGATTTGTTGTAAGCTGGTTGCAGAGTTTAATACTAAGGGGCAGAAGACAATGAAAATTTGGCCTTTACATTGTTTTCCATCTAATTTCTATGTTGCAGTCAATGCCAAGTGTCTTATTTAAGAAAAAGACGTGGTCCCCCCCGGGTCATTAACCGATTTGCCTCAGTCTGTACTCCGCCCAGGAGTCCTTAACCAATTTGCTGTGAGCTGTTTTGCAAGTACTCCTTTTCCCGTGAATGGTAGTTCTAGCTGAGCCAGGGAAAGTGCAGCTTATCTTCCTTGAGTTAAAGCACCATGGGGTATAGCAGTTTGTGTGTGCCAACTGAAATTCTAGGGATCATAACTGAAATCCTCAGAATAACAAAACCTCAAATTCAGATGTAAAGAATCATACACCGAGTCTGAGGCTGTACTGTCTTGGAGTATTTCCACCTACTTTGATGCATAGTGACTTCAGAGGTTTATTAAAGGGGGTGTTAAATGGAGCCGAGTTTCAGAAACTGCTGTTTTTTGTTTGAATCATAGTTTATTTTTTGATGTGTCAGGACTTGCAGTATCGAGACTTGCACTTTGCATCAGAAGCCACAGTTTTTCAATGGCATCCTTGGTTCAGTAGTGTTTCATTCACATATCTCTGATGGCTAACATTCAAAATTTTAAATTAAAGAACTCTGTGTGTGTGTGGCAAAATGATTTTTGTTTGTTTTCTTCACAAGATAGCACATTGTATCAAATAATATATAGGCTGACCCATTTCAGATATTTTCCTTCAGAAGACAACTTGCCGCTAAAACCCTAAAGAATATCAGTCTGTGTGTTAAGACTTTTAATTGTATTTCCTGTCTCTTTAACTCCCTGTATTCAGCACCCTTCCTCCATTTGGTTCATGTGTATTATTTAGAGCTTGTTTTAAACAGGAACACTTATAACACCATTAGTAAACATTACCTTTGGATTTAGTTATGCTGTGATGCATGATAACAAATTGCTATGAAAGAAACGTGATCAAATTATAGGACTGTTCTGCTGCTTTGCTTACATAACATGTTTTATTAGTTTGATCATGAAAACAAAGCAGCAGTAACATCTGAGACATGATGGTTTCTACTGTTACAAGAGGAAAACAAAAATGCACACAAACAAATAAATCAACAAAAGGAATAAATAAAAGTAAAAAATTGTCTAACATTGTACAACTAAACCCTAATCAGTGGATCAGCTACAGTGAATAACATCTGTAACCTAAGCAGGAAAAACAATGCAGAACATCATAGCTCTGATTCTGTCAGAAAACACCTTAGAACAAAGCACTAAAATGGAAGAAACAAGCACAAACAAAATTCAAAGCTTAAAAAAATGTTGTGCACTATAACAACTAAAGTAACAAGATTTTACATGGAAGCTATACTTCCCGATCTGTGAGTTTCATAATTAATTGTATGTAGCCCTTAATATATAATAGTATACCTTCTTAGTAAAATTTATTATTATGATAACTATTAACCATATGTTATAAATACCTTATTTTTGGTACACTATTTGTGCAGTACAAGTAACTCCTACATGTTTTTGTTTGAAATGTGACCTTTATTCCATATTTGGAGTAGACCCCCCCCCTCCCTCAAAAGTCTCATATGTAAAATATATAACATGCCTGTATGCTTTACTGAATGACTGAAATTAAAATAATAAAGAAATGAAACAAATTAGGTTATGACTGTGCTTTTATGTATTAAAAGCCTCTTCTCTTATTTTATCATAGTGAGCAGAAATAAGACCATTTGGAAACGAGTGAGCTAACACACCACTGGCTACGTACTAGAATATGAGGGTCAGTGAAAGGCAGCTTTTAATGTGAATTTCACAAACTATAAATACGCATAGTTGATATCTTCAGAAAAATCTGGTACTTGACATTTGTTTCTCTGAAAATGCTATAATTAAGTGCTTTAGACAATGCTGTTAAATGTGCTGAATGATATTATTGTCACTTTTAATTGATGTCCTTGTTGCTTTTTCATTGAATGTACAACAGCATTTTTTATACCTTTTGGTGCATTATAAAAAGGTGCACCTATGTTTTTGAATTTGAATATTATACACTTTATGTTTTTATGATGACTGATTATGTCAAGGATCTACCGACATGGAAAACTCAAAAACAAAGCTTGAGTGGCATCTATAGTTCCAAAACCTCAAGAAAGAAAGAAATGCCTTGAAAATAAAGCTAACACTTGTTCTGTGTAAGACTATGTTGGCTGTAAGTCAAAGATTTTGATGTTATTATAAGTGGTAGCTGAAGCAGTCTGTCAGATATGATTGGGCTCCATGTTTCCTTGCCCTCCTCTGACCTCACAGCAGTGATTCATTAGTGTGACAAATGATGTCATGTAGGTGTAGAAGCCAGAATCAAACAAATGATTACGCATTTCATTTAAGTGAAATAAGATCTAACCTATTTGATTTTATTGCATTTCTTCAAAACAAGGGACATTTACAGAATTTTTAATGTGATTATGTTTCCTAGCACATATAAAGTGACCAGTTATGAGCTAGGGTTATGACAGTGGTAGTGATTACTTAGAAATTCTGCTGAGATAACTTTGCTCCTTGCTACTGCATTATTGCAATTCCTTCCTCTTTACCTCACTCTCTGGGCCAAAACATGGCATTCGTAATCCTTTCTTTCCTTCATTCCCTGCACTGCTGGCCCTTGGTGTAAATAGCGTGTCTGAAACAGTTACCAAGGTACCCCAGTTCCTGGACAGTGCTTCTACTGCCTTGTTCTTGAATATTGGCTTGTCTGTGATTGTTTTTCTTCAGTGCCATTACTTGCCATGCAGACCAATGTATATCTGTATGTCCTTCCTTAATTTGCCAGCTTGTTATTGTTTGGACCTTTTGGTAAGGGTTAGATTGCAGATATATCTGTCTTCAGAGACACACCCCAGCTGGAGTATTCAGTGATAAGTTCTGAAGCACAGTGACATCTTGCTCCTCCTAAGTTGTAGCTAAATGATGCCGTCCCTCTGCTATGTCTGCCTCATGCCCTAACTCTGACTACCTGATGCTAACGGCCCAGTCTTCTGCTTTCCTCTCAGTTAAGTACCCTCCTCTTCTTCATCGATTGCCTCATTCTTGCTTTCTGTCTTGTTGTGGATCCTGTCTGATCCTCTTTGTCTTTACTGTTCCATCCTTTGATACGGACATCGGCTTCCTGCTCCTAGGTCACTGTCTCATTGCCGCATGCCAGTCGTTATAACTTATCCTCCTTCCTAACTTCCTTTCTATTTCTGTTCCCCTCTTCTTCCATTCACTGTCCTCTTGTTTGCTACTTTGACACTTTCTTGTACAACTTTGACAATCTCTGTTCATCTCTTTTTTTTCCATCTTCTTCCTACCTAGTCTACCTGTTGTATCTATTCTCCTTCTGGTTATTAGCTCTTCTCTACTCCTTTTTTTCCTGTAGCCTGGCCTAATTAACTGTCCAGCCTCCTCTCTATTTCCAAAGTCCTTCCATTAAGCACCTGCACTTTTACTGCTGCCATATCTCCATCATCCCACAAGCAATCCACACCCTTTTCTCACATCATAAATGCAACATCCACAGCTGTTCTACGCTTCTCCTTCAGTTTGCCCTCCCTCACTCCCTCCTTCCCTCCTTCCTGCCTTTCTCATGCCTCATCCTACAACTTTATGGTGTTTTACCTTACTGGCTTAATCTTCACTTTACTTATGTTGTTCATGAGTCAGTGAATCTCTGTCCTGCTTTCTTCTCTTATGTGGCCTCTCTGTATCCTCTAGTATACCCTGTCCTCTTACTCTGTCTTTCTTCTTCCCCCATTGTTGCATCATGCCAATCACAGTTATCATACCCTAACCACCCTATGCTCTAGTGGAATGACCTCTGCTAGCCTGTACTTGTGGGGTCTGGGCTATTTTGTACAGTCACTGTATTCTGAGTATTTAACAGCACTGTCACAGATAGTAATGAAGTACACTGCTTGGTTCTGCTGTAAGCTGTGCTACCTGTACAGTACTGAGTACTGACATGAATCTAGGTGTACAATACTGACACTAATCTAGGAGTACAGTACTGCCATTAATCTAGGTGTACAGTACCAGCACTAATCTAGATGTACAGTCCTCACACTAATCTGGGTGTACAGTACTGACACTGATCTGGGTGTACAGCACTGACACTAATCTGGGTGAACAGCACTGACACTGATCTAGGTGTACAGTACTGACACTAATCTGAGTGTACAGTACTAACACTGATCTAGGTGTACAGTACTGACACTAATGTGGGTGTGCAACACTGCCATTAATCTGGATGTATAGTACTGACACTAATCTGGGTGTACAGTACTGATACTAATCTGGGTGTACAGTACAGACACTAATCTGGGTGTACAGTACAGACACTAATCTAGGTGTACAGTACTGATACTAATCTGGGTGAACAGTACTGATACTCATCTGAGAGTACAGTATTGACACTAATCTAGGTGTACAGTACTGATACTGATCTAGGTGTACAGTATTGACGCTAACCTGGATATATATTACTGACACTAATCTAAGTGTACAGTACTGACACTGATCTGGGTGTACAATACTGATATTAATCTAGGTGTGCAGTACTGACACTAATCTAGGTATGCAGTACTGACTGTAATCTAGGTAGTGTCATCTCTGCTTCTTCTCATATGCTCTTTGCTGCTTTTTATCCATTCTTGTTAAAGGTTCATGGCAAGTTGTGTTAACCATTGTACATTTAGCAATGGAAAGAACTCTTCAATGTGAGCCAGTCATTCAGGACATGATGCTAGGAGGTAGAAGTAATCTGAGAGCTAACTATAATATATGTTCTGCTATCTCACCTCCTGTCTTGCTACAAAGTCCTCCCATTAAGCTCCTGCACTCCTCTACAGCCCCACCAT